>NC_039363.1:156401537-156649062 GCF_003573695.1 Papaver somniferum | reverse complement strand
CCAAGATAGCAAATTTGCAGATTGGCAAAGAGTCAGAATGCAGGAGACGTCTAAAGAAATACCGGCGGGATCCCTTCCTCGGTCATTGGATGTCATCCTCCGTCATGAGATTGTTGAACATGCAAGAGCTGGTGATACGTAAGATCCCTGCGACTTTTACAGAGTGTTTTGTTTTGTGATAAAAAGTAAAGTAAAATAAAATAAAATAGAAAGATTTTAGTTAAATGTATGTCGTGTTATATTTCAGGGTCATTTTTACGGGTACTCTGGTTGTAATACCGGATATACTGGCACTAGCTTCACCAGGGGAGAGAGCGGAATGCCGAAGGGAGGCACCCCAGCGGTCTGGCAGTGGACATGAAGGTGTCAGGGGTCTTCGTGCACTTGGAGTGAGAGATCTCTCTTATCGACTTGCCTTCATCGCCAATTCAGTGCAGGTTCACGCTCCGTGGTTTATGATATTACTGAGCCTTGTTTGTGCTAGGTGTTGAATGGTTTTAACGATATTAAATTTTCAGGTGTCTGATGGAAGAAAGGATAACGACATTAGGAATAGAAAGAAGGATGCTGATGACGAAGACTGCCAGAAATTAACGGTGAGCAATAGGACACCAGCAATAATCCTGGGTCCTTCTAATTCTCCTTGACGTTTCTTTGTGACAAATGAGTGTACTTCGATTTTTTTTTTTTTGTATCATCTCGACAATTCAATGGTTTTTTAAGTTTAGGTTCTCTTTAAAGGCTATTTGTCTCTAGGATCTTCTTCAGTTCTTTGTCTGGTTAGAGTTTTAATGATCAATTGTTGCCATCTATTGCCAATGATGAACCTAATGTGTTCACCTGGTTGGTTCCGCTCATGCGTTCATCTGATTGGTTGTGGTCATGAGTAACCTCAGATCTTATATAAATGTAAGATATTTGAGTTTGTTCTTTGGAAAGGTGAGGGTGTTTGTTAGTGTTTCTTGCGGTTGTGACTAGAAACTGTTTACATCATGTCTGTATCATGTTCGTACTGGGTTCTTTATTCTTGCCGTCTTCACAACCAGAAACTGATTACATTTTTTGCATATCATGTTCTTATTGTCGGGAAACACACTCATTGGGTTCTTTATTCTTGCCGTCTTCGAGCAGCGCTTTGTTAAATTTCTAGATTTCTCTAATGGATCTATGGATTCCGATTAATATGTTGCATATATTATATTGGCAGAAAGAAGAGGAGGCTGAAATTCATGGGATGAGGAACACCCCTGATTTCTTCAATAAAATTGTGGATAGCATTGCCCCCACTATATTTGGTCACCAAGAGATTAAACGAGCTATCCTTCTTATGCTCTTAGGTGGTGTCCACAAGTTCACTCATGAAGGGATCAACCTCAGGGGTGACATTAATGTTTGTATAGTTGGTGATCCCAGCTGTGCAAAGTCTCAGTTTCTTAAGTATGCCATTCTTCCTATCTGGCTATATATTCTTCGTTGTTTCTATTTTACTTTCCGAGTTTCTTACCTAGAGGGCCATCTCTTTTGTTGTGGGTTATATATCTACTGTGAAGGTATACCACAAACCTGGTTCCACGATCCGTCTACACATCTGGAAAATCCTCTTCCGCCGCAGGTTTGACAGCAACTGTAGCCAAAGAACCAGAAACCGGGGAGTTCTGTATTGAGGTAGCATTTCTTTTATATGGCTATATGTTGATTGGTGTGAATATAAGTAACATACCCTCTATAAACACATCCCACAACCATGTTCAACTTGGTATACAAATGTGAACCGTAAGTAGGAATTTTGAGTTGCTCTTTCTTAGCTTATGGCTCATCCTGTTCATTTTAGGCTGGTGCTCTTATGCTGGCTGATAATGGCATCTGTTGTATCGACGAATTTGATAAAATGGATGTTAGAGACCAGGTAATCTTCTTATATTCTTCTTGTAGCCTCTAAATCTTGTGATGTTGCTATTTTGGATTTCTAAAACCTCCTATAACTGGTTCAAGGTTGCCATTCACGAAGCTATGGAACAACAGACGATAAGCATCACAAAAGCAGGGATACAAGCAACTTTAAATGCCCGGACATCTATTTTAGCTGCTGCCAACCCCACTGGAGGACGTTATGATAAATCGAAACCCCTCAAGGTTGAAATTCCTCAGAGTGTTAACCGTTCTTTTCTATTCACTATTCTTTTTCTTTTTTTCTTTTTTCAAGCACTATTAAATTCTATGATATTGATATTCTTTGTGCATGTTCTGTTTCGGTTTCAAAATAGAATGTTCTACAACCATTCAGGTCTTTTATTCTGTAAAGTTAGTGAACTGTCAGCAATTAGTGTTGGCTCTGTTTTGAAACAATTTTCTCTGAAACAATCAAACTTGATCGTTTGTCTTTTAGTACAATGTGGCCCTTCCTCCTGCTATCCTTTCGAGGTTTGATCTGGTGTATGTAATGATCGACGAACCAGATGATCAAACTGATTACCACATTGCCCATCACATTGTAAGGGTTCATCAGAAGCATGAAGAGGCACTTTCCCCTGCATTTACTACTGCACAACTGAAGCGTTATATTGCACATGCCAAGACTCTGAAACCTAAGGTTTGGTGTCCTTAGTTATTTTTGGCAAACATGACTTTTCTTTTGTTTCCAAAAAGCCAAATACTTTGCATGCTGCTATCATATTCCAGCCCTGTTTGTGAGCTGTTTGAATGCTATACAGCTAACCCCAGACGCAAAGAAAGTGCTGGTGGAGTCTTATGTTGCTCTACGAAGGGGTGATACAGCTCCTGGGGGTAGAGTGGCTTACCGGATGACAGTTAGGCAGCTTGAAGCACTGATTAGGCTGTCGGAGGCTATTGCTCGAAGTTATTTGGAGCATCAGGTGAGCCTATGGCAATCTGCTCATCCTTTGTTTATCTGCATGTTCCATTTATCTTGACATTATAGTTTGTTTACAGGTAGAGCCACGCCATGTCCGCGTGGCTGTGAGGCTGCTAAAAACATCGATAATCAGGTAAGGAGCTTGACCACATATCTTAAGCGTAGTGCATTCCCCCTTTCACAGGAATTATTTTAACTTCTTTCCATCACTACAGTGTTGAATCGAGTGAGATCGATTTGTCCGATTTCCAAGATATAGTATATGATGATATTGGTGGAAGCAGAGCATCTGGTCAAGGCGATGCTCAGCCAAGTTATGAGGCTGCTGCACCTGGAAATCAGGGTATCACTTAAAGACAAACATTTTTTTTTTTAATAGCAATGCATAGTAATCATGTTGAATATCACAATGCAGAGAGCGGATCAGGGACCGGTACCCGTCAAGGAAGGAAACTAGTGATAACTGATGAGTACTTTCAGAGGGTTACACAATCTCTTATTTTGCACCTTCGACAGCATGAAGACACTGTAGCACAGGATGGTATGTGAAGTTTTCATTCCCCCCTTAGTCTATCTGTGTATTTTTGAAGGTAGGTTGAGGTTTTTAAATCTGGTGCTTAGGCAATTGCACCAATATTCAAAACACCAAAAAATCCTCACCGTGGTTTGTGCATTTATGATATCTTAAGGAGAAACCCTAAAGACCCAGCACACATATTCTCACGTGCAGAATTCTCAATTTTACACATGAAAAGTTTAACCAGAAAATAAAACTAACTTGTAGGGACTGGCTTGGCGGGAATGAGACAAAAGGATTTGATTCAAATGTACATCGCTCAGCAGAACGAAAAATCAGCATACAGTTCTTTGGATGAGGCTGCGAAAGAGGTTGACAAAGTCAAAGCTATAATTGAGGTAAACTAGCTAAGATTTTCTTCCAGAGTGAACTTCATAAATTTTTATAGATGGAAACAAGAGAAGTTTTGTAGCTCGTGATGGTCCATCTAATGTGATTTCATGTAATTTCAGAGTTTGATAAGAAGGGAAGGCCATCTGATAGTTCTAGACGACGGAAGCACAGCGACAGAAGGTGAACAAGAGTTATCAACTAGAGATAGAAGGATTTTAGCTGTTGCACCAAACTATGTTGTTGATTGATGCAACAAAGACATCTCGTCCCACCGTGATCTGAACATCATTATCCACCATCCCAGAGTGAGCTCCATGCAAAATCCATAGTATAAGCTTTCACAAATGCACATAACTTACTAAAATTCATTTGAGTAACTGAAATGCTGTCATACTTCTGTCCATGATGTTTTATGATCATAGAAGAACCTTGTAGCATCCAGTTGGACAAATACATGCCGTGAACTTCTCATGAATCACTTTTTGTTTCTTTCACGGAGGGGAACTTTGCATCTTTGTGATGACTAAAGATTGTGTGTACATTTCTTTGAAGAAAATGCAAATGGTCATTCCTCCATCCTCATGTTCGTTATGTTTAGAACGAGTCTTCTCACGTATCATGTCTTTTATTCAAGCTATATATATTTATCTGTTTCATCTCCCGACATGGTTGGTCTATTTCTCTGGAATCTCGGTCAGTTGTTGGATGATATGGTTTGGATATAATCAAGCTAATGCTTATTCAAGCAACCATTTTTCGTTGCAGCCTAGCTCAAGTGGTCTAAGTTTGTAGGATTTTTTAACTTTATCCTTTTTTATGAGCATACAGCCGTTCTTTATTTTTTATCCATCACACATGACTTCACTGGATTTTTAACGGATTGTAGAATTTTTCCAATTTTTTAAATGTTACGGCAGATTTCAAACATTGCATCCCATATTGGGGTATTTTCGTAATTTTCCCTAAAATGACCGAACTAATGTCGAATTCCTTGGAATTCAATATGAGAATCAACTTGGGGTCAATGAGTCAATTTTGAAGACTCTCTCTAATGGTGCTTATAGTTTGGAGCTCTCTCGCTTGATTAATTTTGGTTATTCAATCACTACGAGCACCCCAATCCTTAAATGTATTTTGGCTGCAAATGTCTTTATTGCAGACAGAAAGTATATCTTGTTAGCTAACATGGTACATAATTCTTGACCTTGAGCATGATGTCAACCCATTGTTCTCTCTAATCACCAGTTATACTAGTCTTTTTTTTTTTTTTTTTTACAAAGTGGATATTCATCATTGATAAAAGGAATTCAAGAGTTGTACTTGGTAGCTTGCGTATTGTAATTGGTTACTGTTGGATATGTTTCAATCACTGAGTGGGCGTGTGCCATTCTGTCTTGCCAAGAAAGAAGGATATGTATACCCTCATTAATCATGATTTAGACGTGGATTAGCCAAAAGCTCAGAAAAAATTGGTATCCATCGAATGTTCACATCCCTTTGCCCTCCTGGTTTTGTGTCAGTGACCGAAATGGTAAGCGTACGTCCTTCTCACTATTTTGTCATGATTGTAGGTTAGTCCGTCCATACAATCAGGAGCCTACTCCCTAGTGGTATTTCTTTTGGTTAAAATGGGGCTGTTGGTTTATCAGAAGATTTTGTAGCTTATACCGGAAGCGAAGAATAAGATTGAAAATAGGTTATCTTTTTCATCAAGTGTTCTTAAAGATTAGGTTTGATTTTTATTAATTAAGATGGTATGACTAAGAGTAATACAAGTAGATTTAAGTTTAAGAGATAGTATAAATTGATAGATTTGATTGGAGCTCGAATATTTCATAAATGCAACTTATTAAGAAATCAGTCCTTATCTCTCAACTCTCAAGAGTTCTCCTCTTAAACGCTTAACTACGTCATGCATACTATTGCACAGTTCATTGAAAAACAAAGCAAGGAAATAGAATGACAAAATGATTGGTGCTTGTAAATTTTATCAACTCAAAACAGACATTTCATATTCTATGGTGTGGCAGGTTATGTACATAAAAACAATTGACAGGCATGTTTTAAGACTGTGTGGTTAGCAAAATGGTCTTATTTTTTATTTGATTTCGAGTTTGATTGGTTGTTTTTGTTCGTGGCTGATTTGTAATCTACAAGACTGAAATGGTTTCGTCCTATGCACGAAATACTTCCCAGTCTTAATCTCATTGTGGTCTTGATCAAGACAGTTAAATTAAAATCAAGGATGATGACCTCATAAGCTTATCTACATGATTATATTTCAGTATATATATAGATTTAACCCACGATCAAACGAGTACACGCTCCTAACATGCAAACTGAGAGTGCTAGTTCAATAATAAAGGCGATCCTTATGATTTTGGATAAACCTAGGCCCATTCCTATGGATGTGGCAAACCAAAGAGTTTGCACACCCACTATGGAGGGGGAAAACTGGCCTGGCTAAGTGGTAAATTAGCCACCTAACCAGATCAGGTCAAGTTTCGGTCCAGTTTACATTGTTAGGTGTTTATTGCACCGCTACCGGGTTTTATAAGACCGGCCGGTTTAGTTTGCACCGCTGAGTATAATCTGATCCAACGGCCATAATTCCTCACTCCCTCCCCCCATAAATACCATACTCTTCTAACATTTTAACTCACACCTTCTCTTCTGTATTCTTCACATTTGTTAATCTAAAACAAATTTCATCATCTAACTGTTTCATTCACTTGTATTGTACAATTTCTTTAATATGTCTCAATCTAATACTCAATCTAAACAACAAAAGAAGAAGATTAGGGGTCCAAAATTTACCGCAGCCGAAGATGAAAGTATTTGCAGAAACTATGTGTTCTTTACACAAGATAGTATCGATGGTGCCAGTCAACAATCTACCAAGTTGTGGGATAACATATTTGCTAAATTTCGAAATGAAACTATGAACATCAACAAGCGTGATGCTAATGGATTGTAATCGTTTCGTTTCCATCTTCGCCACTCGTCTCGAGTTCGTATTCCCAATTCAGCATTAGTCTCACCTTTAAGACGGTATCAAGTGACAATCCTTTTCATAGCTATAAAATTCACAAGCTCTTTTTTGATATCCATGAATCGGCAAAACAAAGCAGCACGATCCCGGTTATGAGGATTACCTGTCTCTGTGCAGAAGGCATCATGAATTTTACCCAAATAACTCATACTAGGTAAATCGTTCATCCGTCGTTCTTCACCTCTCTTCGGGTAGTGTATTACATAGTTTCTACAAAGAGATAAATCTTCATCTTCAATGAATCTAGGATCATCCATAATTTAACCAGAAAGTAGAGAAGTTCTTGTAGAGAAGTGATGTGTGAGTTTGAAATGGATGAAGTGAAGGATTTATAAGGAATGCTAGTG
Organism: Papaver somniferum; assembly: GCF_003573695.1. NCBI lineage: Eukaryota > Viridiplantae > Streptophyta > Magnoliopsida > Ranunculales > Papaveraceae > Papaver > Papaver somniferum. Next base: position 156,641,881 of record NC_039363.1, on the reverse strand, counting down.
GTTGAGTCTAGACCGCTAGCGATGAAGTCTAGACCGCTACTTTTAATGACCGTTAAAAAATTTAAACTTAAAAAACAACCACAAAACAAAATTATGGAACAACAAATGAAACTTAAACAATTTAAAAAAAATAAAAATAAATAACAAATGAAACAATAATAAAAAAACAAAAAATGAAACAAACACTACTCAATTCGTCCCCCATCTCTTCCAAACTCAGCCCACAGATTCGCTCTGAGATCTTCCCTCAACATGTTATACAGAGTTCCGTTCTCAATATGACTGGTCATTTACGCGTAGTTCCTTGCAGGTAATCCTCTAGCTGGTATAATCTCAGGCCTTAAGTCTTCATCTTGATGGTTAATCCAATTCTTATTATAACGGGTCTCCTGGATAATCATGTTATGCATAATGATGCAAGTCAGCATAGTCTTATGCATTTCACGAGCACTTAAACCACGATAAGGCCCACAAACGATTGCGAACTTCCACTTCAGAATTTCAAAAGCCCGTTCCACATCCTTTCTCAGATTCATTTGTTTACTATTGAAATACGAGTATGAACGACCCATTTCACCGGCAGGTGGATAACGGTAACATTGAACTAAAGTTGACCATTTTGGATAAATTCCATCTGCAAGATAATAACCATGAGTGTAGTGATTCCCGTTGATACTGAAATTTACCTGAGGAGAAATTCCATACTTTAAATCTTCAAACAAAGGCGATTTGTGTAAAGCATTTATATCGTTTTGAGATCCCGGGAGACCAAAAAAAGCATGCCATATCCAACAATCATAAGAAGCAGCAGCCTCAAGGATCACTTTTGGTTTTTCGTAGTGACCCTTATACTGACCGGCCCAATAGGTAGGGCATCCGGTCCATACCCAATGCATTCAGTCAAAACTACCCAACATTCCAGGAAATCCCCTTTCCTGATTCTTCTTTAATATTTCTCTAACATCTGCATCAGTTGGTTTTCATAAATAGGTAGGACCAAAATGATTAATCATTGTTTCGCAAAACAACGCAAGATACTTGTACGCAGTTGCTTTGCCAATGCGAAGGTACTCATCATTAGAATCTGGAGGTCTGCCATATCCTAAAATCCTCAAAGCCGAAGTAACCTTTTGTTCAGGGTTATGCCCCCAATATTCACTGCATCATACTGATAATTAAATTGAGGTTCTACCTGACAAAGCTCACCAATAATCTTTAGCACCAAATGTCTGGGCATGCAGAATCGGCCTTGGAAATTTTCATCAGAGAATACATAGTCAGGAAGAAAATAATCGTGTCAGCTTCTCGTGCCGTTCATTCCGACCCCGGTACGTATATCTTCTTGTGAAGACTTCTCTTGGCTCTGGATCTCTAGGTATTTTCCCCGATGAATATAGCTGCATCAAGTTGTTGGTTAGTTCTTTATCTTTATCTGACTTATCATCAATTTGATTCAATGCCTGAACGAATATTCGTTGTTGTTCTTCAAATCGGTCCATATGAATACGCACTTCTTCTTCAGAAGAATCCATATCCATTGAGTTGAAAAAAAAATAAACAAATGATTAAGGTACAAAAGAGTGAGTAAGATAGAATTAATGAGAAAATGAGGTGTGATTAAAAGACCGCTAGCGGTCTTCTTAAGCCTGGTCGGTTTTTTATCAACCGTTCGGTGGAGACTCGATCGCTTATGTTTTCTCCCATAGTGGCTTGGCCAGTTTGCCAGGCCAGCTGGCATGGCAAATGGAGGGTTTAGCCAGTTTCCATAGGAACCGGCCTAAAGCATAGAATCTAGATTGCTGAGATGGAAAGAAAAAAACTCCCATTCTATTATTGTACAATATTATTATTATTTTTTTTTTGGGATAAAGTCTGTTATTTCCAATAGTCGAAGTGTACAAACGAATAGAAATTGGGCGTGGTAGACGGCTAAACCTAAATTGATTAGTAAAACTTTGGCTTCGACAAATCTTTTTTTTTTTTGCTGCACGACATGATGCTAAGAAAATTAACTGATAACTCTCACCATTTTTTTGACGGCTTTCCTTACAAAATTGGCACTCAACAAGCTGGTGACTTCATTTGGAGGTTGGTTGATCCACACACCTTCTAGCTCCTTATATGCACTTGCTTTGGCAAAATAATCTGCCGTTGAGTTTGCCTCTCTGATCTCTGTTCAATGATAATGTCACCAAACTTCAACTCCAGGTCTTTAATATCCTTCAACATATCTCCCATACGGACTATGTCATGAGAGAAATCATGAGAAATAAATAGTGATGACGTGGCAGAGAATTCAAAGCGATTTTCTTAGGGTTTCTGCGTTTTCCTCCATGGCCGCAAGATATTCAACTCCTTCTCCATCCTCAATCCCTAATCAGAGTGAAAAATCATCTACATTTTCGACTAATTCTTATTTAAACTTTGGTTTAGAGGAATTTCCATCTCTTTCAAATTACTCATTTTCTTTGAGAGGTATTAGAAATTCAAAATCGAACCATAACACAGATCATATTTCCCAATCTAAGGATCTCAGTTGGAATGGGCCTCCAAATATCTCAATCAAGTCTTCTCCATCAACTAAGCTCCCAAACTTCATGTCAAAGTTGAAGAATCAATTTGAAATGACGGCCAACCAAATGTGCATTTCCCTCTGGAATCTTATTGTTCGGGTACGACCGGACAACTATCGATATCTATGAATCTGACAATTGTTTCTTATAATTTGGATTATATCTTCTATAGGCAGCGGTCTAATTCCACGACGAAGAGTCGGCGTGGCGTAAAGTGAAGATTGGGGGAGTATAGAAAAATCCCCTTCTAGGGTATTCCGAAGGTCTAACATAGGAAACGAAAAAGGGGCCCAAGACTTAATCAACACTAGAGGAGCAAGCAGTTGGTTCACCAAACCCCGACCCAGAGTCACACCTTCTCCAGGTCCGAGGCTTTTTTTTGACTATATAAAAACTTAAAAGTGGGAGGATTCTTCCAAGCTGGGAAGGACAAGCACGCAGCTTTTGAAGCATGAGCTCCGACCCCCTCCCGGGCAGATAAGAAGGAAAGGGCTTCTAAGGCCTTAGTGAGATAGTTGATCTTAAAGTAGAATATCTCAAGCATTGCCTCCTCGTTGTAGCATTCTCATATGGATACACGAGTTGACCCCATAGAGAGAGAGGATAGTTCCAAAGGGGCTCGGTTGTTAAAAAAAGAGTTATACTAAGCCGTAGTTGACCAACCTAAAGCAGCTTCTGACCCACAATTATCTTCTCTTTTGATCCAACCGCCTAGGTGAATCAGAGTAGAGGGATTTAAAATAATGAATGTTGGGGACCCGAAGTTATCGTCCGTGAGTCTAAAAGGCCCTTACTACTATTATGCCACCGTTTTATTTTCAGGTGAACTCAAAACACATATTGATTTTTTGTAAACTCTTATCTGCCCAGTGGAAAACCAAGGGTGATTTCTCCACGACCATTCATGGAGATAATTTTTTTCTTTTCAAGTTTTCTCATGAAGAAGATAGAACTAGGATTTTGGAATTGGGTTATGTTCTTATTGGAAAAAGATTGTATGTTATTAGGCCTTGGTCTCCTTTTATTGAATCTCATATTGATTCGATTAATACTGTGCGTGTGTGGGTGAACCTCAAGGGGGTTCCAATTCATCTTTGGAATGCAGTTGGCTTAGATAGGATTGCTAGTTTGGTGGGTAATCCTATAATGATTGATGTCCCAACTGCATTGAAGACTAGAATGTCTTTCACAAGATTTTATGTTGAAATTGCAGCAGAATGTTCATTCTCTACTAAACTTCCTATCAAAGTTGATGATGTGAAGCTTTTAATTAAAGTTGAGTACCTTGGTAACCAGTATCTTGCTCTAAATGTAAGAGCTTTGGTCACTCAACCAAAAATTGCAGCTCAAATCAAGCAACAACAGTTTGGATTTCTAAGATAAGGGCTCATCTACAAACTCTATGGATACTTCAGATGATAAGGAAAGGCCGGAAACTCATGTTGAGGAAGTCTTGGTAGGAAATCATGATACCATGACAAACGTAACGCAAACTAAAATTGAGAATGTAATTATGGAAGATGCTGGGAAAGTGAATGGTGTTGCTAGGGATGAGTCATCAATCTTGGTAGAAAATAACATACATGTGGAAAATGAAAAGGTGACTGAAGATGGAGGTTTGGTTTCAAGATCTCAGCACACACAAAAAAAATGGACTTATGCTAGAAGTTCCAAGAGTTTAGTAAAGAAGAACGTCGAGTCAAATCAATTAGGTGATAAGCCTAAACAAGTTCCTACATGCTATTTGAACTCTTTCAGTATTCTAAATCAGGTTTCTGAAGTGGAATCAGAAACAAGAGTAGAAGAGGTTAGTGGTATCCCCAGTCGCAATGAGGATAATATTGTTTCTAAATCGGAAACGCTGGATTCAGATGTGGTTCTTCCAGTTCTAGATTTGAGTCGTGTTACAGTGCAGAAAAAGAAAAAAAATGCAAGACTAAGAATTCAGATAGTGGGTCAGTTTCAAATCCACCTCTTTTGATTTCAAATTCTAGTATATCTAAAAATTTGAATCAAGATTCAGAAGTTAAGTCTGTAACTTCTTCTGTTACAGAGGCGGAAATAGATTCCCAAATTATTTTTAATAAGTTATTGGGTATCTCTGATCATCCTAAGATGAGATATATGTGTGAGGATCTATTGGAGAACGCAAAACCTCATTCTGAGATGGAAAAACGTTCGTTTGAGGATGATGATGGCTTGGGAGATTTTGACGCCGACTCTGGGTATGATGAGCAAATTGATGCTGTTAAATGCTCATATCAGGATGAAAATGAGGATTTTGAAGAAATAATTTTTTCGATTTTTTTGAGGACTAGGTAGTTTTTTTGGAGTTGATGGTTGAATCCTTTCTGTTTTTTTTATATGTATGAGGGTTCTGAGTTGCTCCTACGTGAGCTCGTTAGTTTTTTTTTTTCCCTGTAACCTTGGTGTCACTCTTGGTGACATCTTTTGTTAGAGCATTGCTCGGTCAAACTCACAAGTATTTCTATATCAAGTTTGTTGTCAAATTTAGTTGATCAAAATTATATTTTGATTTTTAGTCTACAATTAGTCAGGTCTCGGATTAGGATAGATGTGTAGTTGAGAATCGGACATCACTGCGTTCTACCGTTTGAAAGCGAAGATCAACCGAAGATTTTGGAGAACTTCTTCAACAAAAGGTAAGTGAAGATTGAACCACCTGTTTCTCAAGTTACATTCGTCCTTCTATCTGTGAGACGATGTCGCATGACTAATTAGACTATTGCAAGAATGTTATAGATTTGGTACGCATACCCGGTATCCATACAATATTAAGTTTGTTGCTCGTGAACCAAGAATGGTACGCGTACCCAGTACGCATACCGTAAAGGAACTGTTGGTTTTGAAACCGGGGTGGTATTCATACCCAATATGCAAACCAGAAAAGTTCAGTGAGTTCCTTAACTCGTTTTTTTCTTAAGAGTACACATACTCGGTAGATATACCATGAAAAAAATAATCATGAACAAGATAGAGTACACGTACTTACCCTGTTGAATATTTTCAGATGCAGAAAAATTACTTTTGTGAGATAATTGGCACTTGAATAAATCTCTAAAAACACTTTGCAGAAAATATGAAGATACATAAGAATTATTTTTGTGAGATAATGACAATAAACATATGAAGATACATAAGAACCTATGACAAAAAGTTTTGGGATGTGTCAAAAATTGATCTATCTGACATAAAAGCATGTTGGTTTGGAGAAATAATCTTATCAAGAAGTGGTCTTAATCTATTTTCTATAATATTCATGGTAAAATTACACAAACTAATAGCTTTATATTCCTTAACAGTGCAAGGGTTGTTCTTCTTGGAAATCAGGGTTGTGAAGCTTATTAAGTCTGGTGTCCAACTGGCCAGATCGAAAAAAATATCCCAAACCAGTTTAACTAAACTATGTCCAACATGATCCCAATATTTAGAAAATAACTAACATTGCAAGCCTTCAGAATCGAGGGACTTATGAGATCCTAATTGTTTTAAAGCCATGTTTATTTTTCAGTACCACAGGTCTAGTAATCATGGCATTCATCTGTAAACAAAACGGTAGGAAAAAGACATCCAATTGCATCATTATCACATTCATTACTACTAGCTGAAAAGAGATTACAAAAGTGATCCACTATACTTTTATATATTGTAGGACTTATCTAACCAACTATTGTTACTATCTCTTAATTTTAATTATCATATTCCTGCTTCTCCTAACTAAAGTAGAATAACGAGAAAAAATGCAAATAAGTCATTAATATTTCAAGAAGCCAATTAATTCTACACTTTTTCTTCCAGATATTTCCTCCATCTTGATAAAATGCAAATAAGTCATTAATATTTTATACAACTCAGAAGGATCCTTTCCAAATTCATCTTAGGCATCCTTCGGTTTCAATAAAGCTTTTTCTATATTCTTAGATAAATTCCTCGAAACACATTTGTTTCATTTTTAAGCATCCACTTGAAATGAATCCACACAATTGAAATAGCTTTGGTGAACATGAGCAGCCTCATTAGAACTCCAAGCCTACTTCAAGAAACCTTTCATCCTCAGTCCACATGGCCTCCGGCATAGAAGGTCTAGACTAAATACAATTTTTGTTGTTGCAGGTATATTAAAATGACACTATGATCATAGTCAAAATAATGAAAATGCAATACCGGAGAATTTGGAAAGCGATTGCACCAATGGGAGTTTCCTAACACCTTGTCAACTTTTCTTTGATATTTGACAGGCCCACCCTTTTGTTATTCCAAGTCTATTTGTCCCATGAGTGCCCAAATTAATATGCCTACACTAATTTACAATATCTATAAGTTCATCCAGCTTATCGCTAAATATATTTACATTCTCTCTCCGCCTTCTTTTTCTTTATAAATAGCCATCACGAACACCATGGCAAAAAGATACTTCACTAAAATAATTACCACTAATATAAATATCAAAAACATAGTTGCACCACCACATTTGACATAAACACTTTCATTTCACCCTCGCCATCATTTATTACAAAAAAATTAGAACGACAAACAACAAAATTCATTAAAAGAAAGGTGTTAGAGCATTGCTCGGTCGAACTCACAAGTGTTTCTATCTCAAGATTTTTGTCAAATTTAGTATAAAAAAACTATTGATTTCTAGTCTACATTTTGTCAAATCTCGGATTAGATTAAAAGTGTGTAGTTGAGTACCAGAAATCACTGCGTTCTACCGTTTGAAGGCGAAGATCAACCAAAGCTTTTGGAGAACTTCATCAACAAAAGGTAAGTAAAGACTGAACCACCTATTTCTCAAATCGAAACTCTATAGAATCGATATCAAGTGTTATGGATTAACGTACAAGTGAAATTTACTTTAATTATAATAAAATAATTATAATACGGAATAATAAAGTAGATGGCACAGCAAGACTTTGTTAACGAGAAAACCGTAATTGTAGAAAAACCCCGAGACCTATTCCAGTTTTGAATACTCTAATAGGTGTTCAGTCTTCACTTACTTTTTGTTGATGAAGTTCTCCAAAAGCTTTGGTTGATCTTCACCTTCAAACGGTAGGACGCAAATGAAGACTGGTTTGTTTCTCAACTACCTATATCCTAGACCAAGACTTAACTAATTCTAGACTAGAAATCAAGATATAGTTTTGACAACTAAATTTGACAATAAACTTGATATAGAAACACTTGTGAATCGACCGAGCAATGCTCTAACAATCTCCCTCTTTGTCAATTTTAGTGACAAAACTATTAGTACATATGGATAACAAAAAATAATTTTTTTCTAAAAAATTCTCGATCCATCATGTCTTGATATCCTTGGTTTCTTCAAATCTCCTTGAACTCTTCGTTATTTCAAGTAGCAATGATTCTGAACGTGTCCAACTCAGCATATTTGTTGTTGAAGATTCGTATCTATAACAACTCTTGTTGTTATACAGAAACATAATATTATTATCTTCTCTCCAAAGTTCAATTGTATCTCAACTCTGAAGTAATACTACGGTGATATGTTTTCCCCCCTTAATCAATACTTCATCTTTTGTATAATAGTTGAAACCCATTGCTAAATGATTCACTCGCCCTTACATAATAATATGTAAACCACATGTATGTAGTATGAAACTACTAAATAATTCTCCCCCCTTTTGTCAACAAATTAACAAAGGTACGAAAATCGTGGAATCATAATGAATACAACCAAAAGATATCTTCAATTATTAAGGAAGATGGAGATACTATATAAATAACATAGTTAAAAAGTAACTCCTCATATCAACTTATTTAGATGATATCACATAGTAATAAATACTTAGCACTCATCCGAGGAGATTAAAAATATACAAGCATCCCTTTAAAATTCACAACCAGACTCCCCAAAGATATAACAATTAAGCACAAGTTCATTTAAGAACTCTCCTTCATTAAATGTCATTCCAAGAGAACATGAGTGACCTTTCTTTCGTGAAAAAAAGGATTTTGGCGGACATTAACAAATCACAAGGATTTGTATCCAAAATATCGACAAATTAATCTAAAGGCCAGTTACGAATAACAAGACAATCTTACGGAGTGTGTCAAGCAGCAAAACAAAAAAGTGTGATCACTAATAGATCAATACTGCGAGAAAAATCTCAAAGAGTTTGTTCTATTTTCCGTTAATAAAAAATATAATAGATTTAACTTCTGAGCATATATGAAATATTAGCTAATTCACGAGATCGTAAAAGCACAAATATTTCATAAGATTTTTGCAATGATTAAACCAATAATGATTAGATATACAAGTTCATCTTCTAACAACTCTATAATTTAAACAAATAAACCTAAAATCATGCAAGATGAAAAACGTTGGAAATAGCTATGTGTAATCACAATCTTTGCTATACCAAACCCTAGTTATCCATCTCAAGAATTAAATCCTCAAAAGAAGTTTCCTAGATAAAAATAAAAAAGAATCAAGGGTTTATTCATGTTCTTAATTGTCGGGATCACCCATAGAATCTTGAATCTTGTCTATTTCGTCCTTGATGTCGGGAATTTTTTGCAATACACATAATTGTTTTTGCATACCTTCTGCCTTGGAGTTGATCTTGCAAACATACTTGCGAATTTGTTGAAGAAGACTCAAGGTTGTTGGATCACAAGAACCGTCAAGAGGTAAATAGATTCCTTTTTCTTTTGTTCTCGTTCGTTCTCATACGTTGGATGTACTTTCAAGAACTAGAGTTTGAGATCCATGTAGTTCCCAATTGGATCAATGTCGAATTCATCACAAATGCGTCCAATGAAACAAGGAAACCCGAATATCTTCTTGGTTACCGTATTGATACCATTTGAGAAATGATCAACCCAGATATATCAAGACTTTGTTCTTTTTTAAGAAAATAAACTAACTCTGCAAAATTATGACTCCAATATGCATCCCCAATCGTGGATGGAAAAATGTTATGACATGTCAAGACTTGAGTTCTAGTTTAGATGAGTGTACTCAGGTGAGTCACTTAATTTTGCTAAATCTGGGATAGCTTTCAGTCCAAAAGTCCCCAATTAGTTTAAAAATAATAGTTCAAGTATTCTCCAGATTAGTAGATTGGCGTTGAATGATAAGTACCTTGGAGTTTCTCTTATGCTCCAGAGAAATAAAATGCAATCCTTTAATGGGCTTATTGATAAGTTTTATGGTAGGTTAGCGAGTTGGAAACCTAAATTTCTAAACCAAGCTGAGAGAACTATTTTAATCCAATATGTTCTTGGCTCCCTTGCTAATCACCAGATGGTTGTTTTTCCTATGCCTTCTAAATTAACAAATACGTTGGATGTTATTCAAATGTGATTTTGGTGGAATAAAAAGCAGACAGGGAAAGGACAATACTTCAAAAAATGGAAAGACATAGCGCTACCTAAGCAAGTAGGAGGTATGGAAATCAAACAGTCAGACATTCTTAATAAAGCGCTTCTTACAAAGTTAGCTTAAAGAACGGTAAATTCTCGTGATGCTCTTTGGGTCAAGCTATTAGAAAGTAAGTATTTCATAAACTCTAATCCTCTTCATGATTCCATTTCCACAACAAGTTTGTGGGTATGAAAGGAATTAGAGAAGGTCTAGATATTCTTAGGAATAATATATGTTGGGAGATTGGTGATGACTCTAGTATACATATATGGAGGGATGTTTGGGTTCATAGTATAGATGGGTATGTTAACAATAATTTCATGTCGACTATCATGCGAACTGTGAACCAACTAATTGACGTTGATACCAAACAGTGGGATAGAAATACCTTGTCTGCTTTATTTGATAGGTTTACAGTGAATGAAATTATGAAAATCAGAATTCCTTACAATAGTAAAGATAATATAAGATGGAAATATACCAAGGAAGGAAACTTCTCGGTCAAGTCAGCATACGAGGCTATTCAAGAGCAGAGTGGAGGTACCATAACTAGTAATCTAAATTGGAAAGGGTTTTGGAAAGCTAAAATCCACCCAAGAATCGATCACTTTCTTTTGAGATGTGTGCAAAAATGTCTCCCAACTAGGGATAGACTTTCCAGGTTTATACAAAGTATAAATAATACCTGTCCAATGTGTTATTTTGCGAGAGAGTCTATGCAACGCACAAGGTATATGACAAGCTTTAGGTAATGAATTCGTTAACACTGTTAATGGGATATCTTATTAATTGGATTGTGGTAATTTTCTTAACTGTTAATAACATCTCATTGATTAATGTTCAGCTTAGAGATAAAATTGTCTTTGGTGTTTGGATGATTTGGAAGGCTTGTTGTTCGCTAATTTTTGAGAATGTGCAAGTTAGTGCAAATGGAGTGGCAAGGAAAAGCATAAAATTCTATACAGAATGGAATAATACTATGCAAGAATCTAATGTTATACAAAATGCTGTTAGAAATGTCCCTAAAGGGTCTTGTCCTATAAGAGATGTGATAAGTTCCTAAAATACATATTTTGAATGTCAATTTCTTATATTTTTCTTTACTATTTTCTCTTGTATTTTTGTATATTATGCTTCTTTTGCATTTTATAGGTGTTTTGGAGTCATGACAAGAAACAATGAAAATTGGAGCTCAATTTAACATTTATCTAACTTAAGAGTTGATGGACTTGGAGTTAGCAAGCATTGCAAGTCTCGAAAGTATAAAATACAGGTAATACAGAAGCAGTCACGCTTTTATGCTCAAGGCAGTTCTTGAGTTTTGAAACAGATTACTAAATGCACTCGGTTCTCGCCAAGGGCCACCACTTTCCTACCTATAAGGTTGCGTTTGATAATGGAGAAAGGAAACAATTCTATGGAATCAGTTCCCTAGGGGAGGGAAAGAAAGATTTTCCGTGGAATTCCACGGAATTGAGTTTAAAACATACTTTAGGCCACATTTTTTTTTGCAACTCCATGGAAACATATTTTTGACCAAACGACGGAAAGCATGCTATTTTCATGGAAAGATGGCTAATTCCATGGAATTAACTCCTATCAAACACAACCTAACATAAATCCAGAAATTTGTCTTGGCCAGTTTGCAGCAGTTCATTCTATTCTAATCACGATTAGTTCACCGCCAATATTCTTGCGTCGGTTAACCAAAAATCTTGGTGGGTGTCTCAAAGGGTTAGGATGTATTCTTGACACACGGAGATGGTGTTGTTTTGGTTTTGGGTTATGCTTTAGCCTGAATAACTGGGAAGAGTGGCAGTAGTGTTGCCCTTCAAGTCGATGATTAACTAAGAGGAGCGGGGGAAGTATTAAAATACAGTAATAATAATGAGAAGTGGGGTTTCCTTAAATTTCTGTATGACAGTGAAAATGGTTTGAATTTGAATAGGGTTTTGTGGACCTAAAACAGATGAAAGAAAATGAGTTTTTGTGAGATTAATGTATGGTTATGAGTTCTGAAATGAACGGGAAGAATGAGTTCGTGTTATATTTAAATTATATGCAGGGAAGGAGATACAGTGAGATTATAAATCAACAGCATGTACGTATCTTCTTCATCACCGGAAACTGCATAGCAGTTGTTCGAGAAAATGCCTGAACCACCAGAGCTTTTAAACTTGGAAAGGAGTGGAACTGAAGTGATTTTTTTTTGACTCAAAAAGGGCTAAATTTTAATAATAAAACCAATGCATCACTAAGGAAGTAATGACAATGGAAGAGAAAACAAAAACAGGACCAAAATAAGTAGCAATAAACAAGCTGGAATTACAGTAAAGAAACAAAACCAAAAACAAACCAGGCTGAGAAGCTACTTAATGAATGATAGCCTCCCAGTTATGCAACACCATGTCCAAATAAATGCCTTCAAAAATGTTTGTACCAACACACCAATTGTAAATGAAAGCCTTGAAACTATCTTTGACATTCTTCACAAGGTATGCATTGCACCATATTCTTGTCGCCGAACCAAGTCTTATTAACAACAAGTTATGGTTTATATGAGTCTAGAGATACGAGCTACATTCTGATCTCGAATGGGACAGGAAAATATTGATTAAAACTCGTGTAGGTTGGGTCAAGTTTTGGCACCAAGTAGGTGACCATTCGCAGTTGTAGTCGACTGCAACATTCTCTTGCCCGTTATGAATCCTAGGGATTTATACAAAGCAGGGTTGGTCTTTTATCACTTATTTTAGAAGTTGAGATAAAAAGGGAAACAATGGTCGAATTTTGAAAGATTGAGTTTGTAAAAATTTGCCGAGAAACCAGCCATGAAGATGGGTTATTACCATCAGTTTTGTGGGATGGACGGAGGAGATGGGAGGTAATTTATAAGTCGAGAGGAAATAGGAGCTGGGTCTCTATCTAGTTCTACTATACAGGATTCTAAAACAAGAAACAATGAAGCTATAAAAGGGATCAAGAGATACAGAACATCAGGCATCCCACATACCCCCTACCAGCTTCTCACAACCCTAGTTTCAGCGATCTTTTGCTCGTTGAACTACCACCATTCCATCACCAGCATCCCACCTGTATACTTGCACTTGCATCTCCACCAGCATACACTATTGCACCTTCACCACCATCCTTGTATACCACCAGTTCACAGTACCAACTGCGTACACCCACCAACAGTAGCAGCTGGAGTTCAGTTCCATCTTCCATTCACAACAGCAACTGCATCCATCACCATCACTCCGCCTGTTAGCAGTAACTCCAAATTTCACCAACGGAGAAACAAAAGACCACCTCCACAGTTTCAGTCTATACCTCCAGTTCATACGCCGTCACCGTACTACCACCCGTTCGCATAAGTTCCACCAATCCACCTGTTGCTTCCTTGGTTTGCTAGTTTGGTTTGCTGTTACAGTTTCATATTTTTATTTTATTTCATTATGAACTCCAGTAGCTAAGCATATTGACTAGAGACGATTTCAATGTCCGAGACATGAACTCAAATTGATATTTACAAAGCCTGTTTTCTTGCAATTGTCTAATTATTGTTCATTCTTTACGGTACCTATAGTGTTTATGAATTCATTTCTCGTTTAAGTTGCAAATTAATGCTAATTTGGAAATTTTTCGACCCGTAATTGTTTACAAATTCTGAATACAAGTAGCAATATATGGGTATTGATGATGGGACTATGTTAATTACCCATATGTAGAAATTGACACTATTAGGTAATTCAAGCTTTTGAATTCATCACTAGGAGCAATCTTATCTCGTAAAACATAAAGCACTTGTGTAAGTCACACCCAGAGAGCGTACTTCTAGGAAACTTGACAAGTAGAATCCAGTAGTCGAGCGCTTCCGTATCCGGTAAATTTAGGATATAATAACGAAAAGTTGCGCGTACTAATTATTCTAGGGTTGTTAACAAGATACTTTGCAGAAACTAGCTATGTCAATAAGAATCACGTTTTATGACCGAAAAAGAATCCTTGATCATTCTCATCCTCATATCTGCATTAATATTTGTGTCCATAGACAGCTCCGGTATTTCTTCTTCAAAATCCGTCTTCTTCAACTCAATGGGGAGGTGTGATGCTTTTTTCGCGATTGCCTTCCTTGTAACTCCTCCTTCTCCTTGAGTACCACTTGGTTTTCTTTCTTCTTGAGTGATTTCTGGAGCGCTTGCTTGTACTTCTTCTTGAGTTCCTTGTTGAGCGCTTGGTTCCACTCCTTTTTGGCTCCTTTCCTTTTCTCTCCGCGCACTAGTGCTTAGTTTCTTACCCCCTTTTTGACGGGGCCCTGTAACAGTTGTATCTTGGATTTTCTTACCTCGCATGTCCCTAAACAATAAAATTGGTTCGTAAGAATTACATTACAAACTTCACAATCGGAAGTTATAATTAAAATATGACTTTTGATTATTCACAATCGGAAGCACGAGTATAATATTTTGTTCCTATTACACACAATCGGAAGTCCTATTCTAGTTCTATCTCCCGATTATGCATCAATTTGGGTCCAGAAACTGAGAAAGTCACGAGGCATACATAATCAGAACAAAATAAAATATAACATATCAACCGATTGCATATACTCGGAATTAAAGAAATATCCTTTGGATCCGATTAAAACGTAGCCCCGAAATTGGATTTTGCTAAAATCACAAAATTTTCAAATTTTACAACTTACATAATCAGAAGTGTGTTGAATTCGTGTAACCTACGATTATGAATAATCGGAAAACAAATACTATATAATATCTCCGATTCTGGGTACGAATTGTGTGTCCCTACATGTTCTAATTCTCTGCTAAAATCGTAAGGCAACATATAACTTAGCTACCGATTATGTCAATTTTATGGTTCTGTGGAAAATAGCTTTGTATAATCGGGAGTAATCTGTAAAACTTAACTCCCGATTTTGGTCGATGTAACCGAAAACCCTAGAAAATGGACGTAATCGGGAGATAATAGATCTAACTACCGATTCTGGAAAATAACTGAAAACCCTTGAACTTATTTTAATGGATTTGAAAAATTGAAGCAACATAAACGAGTAAAAAGATAGAAACTTACCTAATTGGGGCCATTTTCTCGAGAGTTTGATTATCAGAATCACCACCACCACCTACATCAGCGGCGTCATCCTCTTCATGTTCTTCGTGTTCGTGTTCTTCGTCGTTTGCAACAGATTTTTCTCGATCTTTCGTGGTTTCATTAGGATCAGTCATCATTTTAAAGAAGAATCGACGATGTTTTTGATTCGGCGATGAACGACGATGATGAATTGAAGTTTGAATAGAGGGGAATAATGTTTTTAGTCTCCACAATCGGAAGGGAAGAAGAAGATGAGAACACGAGTTGAAAAGAAAAGAAAGAAAAATAAATGAAATTCCTAGGTTTTGGGCGGTCTTAATCGTCTAAAGGTTGTGTCGGCAACTATAATCGGTAGTCGTAGGATGTTCATTTGCTACCGATTATAGACGGTTTCCCTAAATTCGTTTATCTCTGCAAAGAAGATAAAATTGAGTTTTCTACTTTAACAATCGGTAGATATGATATGTTATTTGTCTACCGATTATGTCAATATCCCATTCTTACATAAACTAGTAATCGGTAGACAAAAACTCTATAGTTAACTACCGATTATGAAGGGACATAAATGTATTTTCAACATTTGTCTTATTAGTCGCCCCTAATTCTTTCAGGGTATCCCCTAATGACGCCAGGTAAAATAACCCCATTTGTATTAACATTACAACTCCATTTGTATTCTTTTCATTTGCGATAAAAGGGGTGCAATATGGGTCGATTATAGGAATGGGAAAATTAGGCTAAGGTCCCACCCATGGATTACCCATAATATCAAGCCCTTAATTAAAAGAAGTTTAAATCTAGGCCCCAAAATATTAAAAGACATTGATACCCTTATGCATATTGTCAAGCCCATAATTAAATAAAATCTAAATCTAGGCCCAAGATTATTAAAATATAGTAAACATGATGTCACACTCATCTTTACCACCGACCAACACCACCACCTCCGACGACCACCACCACCAACTACCGCCGCCGCCCACAACCACCGCCAACCACCACCAACCACCGTCGGCCGCCACCATCGACCACCGCCATCCACCAATAACATATGGATGTGTAATCTGAAGTTACATATGCAACGTGCATGTGTATCCATAAGTTGCACAGGGGTATGGCATGAAACAGCTACACATGCGTAGGACATGTGTAAGCAGAAGTTACACATGCACATGACATGTATATCCAGAGGTTACACATCCATATGGCATGTGTAATGAGAAGTTACACATCAAAAAAGTAGACATAAAACAGAAAACATAAAAAAAATACATGTATTACTTTAATATTTATTTACAATAATTTCTTAGCATGTGTAACTAACACATCTGTCTAGTGTAATTGGAAGTTACATATGCATCTATCTAGTGTAATTGAGATTTACACATGCATCTGACTTGTGTATTCAACGTCAACTCCAATTCCAGCGAGACCAATAACACAAATAATTAATTAGCTTTTATGAAGTTATTGGAAACCTGAAATATAACAACAAGCAATCAGTTTTTATAATATCAAATGAACAATACATACAACAATGTATAGTTTCACATGAATCTGACTAGTGTAACTAGGAGTTACACATTCATATTGGAATTCAGCACCAGAAACAACCACTACTTCTGGTTCTGGTTCTACTTCTTTTTCCTTTCTAACCACAATCACATTAGATTTCAGAACTGTATCTAGCAAAATCAACATCTTCCTAGTGTAATTGGTAATACACATGGATTTTCCTCATGTAACTAAGAGTTACAGATGTTCATAGAATGTTAAGAATTGAGAAGAGAATCAAATTTATTGGAGTTTAGTTTTTACCTCCCAGAGTTGTGCTGCAGTATCTTGAACCTAACACCTTGCATTCCTATTTGCTTTACCAATTTTAACACGAAAAGTTATCTGAAAAGCAAAGTTAAACATCAAAAAAGGCTTAGCTGAAGTATAAGAACTTAACCATATAACTTAACAACTAAAGTTACATATATCAAACCTAAACATGAAGTATGAGAAAGAAAAAAAAGCTCACCTGCAATACTTCATGTATGATTTCTGACTCAGTGTACAGTGCAATTATGAAAATTGTTTTTTCAACTTGTTTTTGCTTTTTAAACACAGTCTCATTAGATT
This sequence comes from Papaver somniferum, assembly GCF_003573695.1. NCBI lineage: Eukaryota > Viridiplantae > Streptophyta > Magnoliopsida > Ranunculales > Papaveraceae > Papaver > Papaver somniferum. The sequence goes on along the minus strand of NC_039363.1, from coordinate 156,624,649 downwards.
TCATACTAAATCTATCAAAATCATCAGCATCTTCCTAGTGTAACTGGTAGATACACATGCATTTTCCTAGTGTAACTAAAAGTTACAGATGCATTTTCCTAGTGTAACTACAAGTTACAGATGCTCATATACAAATCACCTCTGAGACATGAATACTAGATACTTCAGTTGTAGAAGGCTTAAGAAATACCTATACAGATATAAGCGAAGACTGACAAACATCAAATAAAACATACAACTACATGCCAGGAAACTACAGTTTTATAAGTGAGATTAATCTAAATGAAACTTCATCTTTCATTGCCTCCCAATACAACTTTTGATTACTACAACAACGTATAGATACTAACCTTGTGCTAGCACATCAACTTTTGATCACTACAACAGCAATTCCACCACCACGACCTAATCTTCCACCTCTACCTACATTCCACCACTCACACCCTACCTCTAACTCCAATACCACCACCATCTCCAAAACTTGCACCTACACCACCACCACCACTTTGAACCAGATAAGATCCTTCATATTAAGAATTGCACTAACACAAACATAAAAATATCATGAAATAAATGTAAAAGAATATTTTGATTGCTAAGGCAGTTAAAATAAGTAATACAACTAAAAGAACTTGGAAAAAGTTCATACATATGCAAACTCTACTCATGAAATGAATAAAATCATTAACCTGCTAGTGGCTTAGGCATTTGTAATCGGCAGTTACACATGCATATGACATGTGTAAGCCGAAGTTACACATATCATAAGCATGTGTAAGCGGAAGTTAAACATGCATATGGAATGTGTAAGCGGAAGTTAAACATGCATATGTGAAAAGACGAGGGTACCCAAATATACCTCAATCTAAAACTTTTCCTACCTATAAGTCCTTTCTCCGAAAGTGATTGTCTATGGATTGAGTCGAGACAATACAACTAATCGGTTCACACTTCGTGTGATCGTCTATGGATACAAGATCGAGACAATAAAACAACGAAGTATGTTTACTTGATAAAAAGGTTCGGACTTAACCAAACACAATAGAATTACTTATCAAGTAAATAGGAATTAACGTTTGTGTAATTTACTTTAAATTATAATAAAGACAATTATAATTGCAGAAAATAAAAGTAAATGACACATCAAAATTTTGTTAACGAGGAAACCACAAATGCAGAAAAACCCCCAGACCTTGTCCAGAATTGAATACTCTCAGGATTATGCCGCTATACAAAATAAACCAACTTCGTATAGTTGAGACCAAGCAACTAAACCTATAGTTCACCTAGTTCCGTCTGTATTCCCACGCCTCCAACTTATGAATAAGTCACGTACTTGGAACAATTCCCTTGGTTCGTATTCCAAACAGTAAAGGAACAACAAATCTGTTTGGTAGCAACTCTCTTCAACCAAGTGATATGAGTTCGACAAAGGCTCTTCTGTTTATCTCAATAAACTCCTTCGTCAGGTTCTAAGATCTATCTTATTCTCAATTACCAAAGTAATTGTAAAGACTTTGCAATCAATACTTTTAATCACAAAGAATTGTATTGATGCCGATCTACACAACTAATCAGTCCAATCTATCACAAGGATAAACCGAGTATAGTTGGATCCTCTATACCGAAACAAGTATTGTGCACACCAAAGATTATGAACCCCAAATCAGAAATCTTCAATATCTTCTTTTTCTTCAAATCTTCTTAGATCTTCAATAAACACCTGCACATCTCTTGTGATCAATCACGCACAGAAGGGAGTCTGTTAACAATGGATTATCACAAGATGTCTTTAGATCTACAAACAGTCTAAAGATCACTGTCGAAACGTCGATCTAGTTTGAGTGAATATCATAAGAGAAGATTCTCAAGTATAAACAAACTAGGTGCAATCAAAGTTCAACCGCCGTTAGTCAATCAAATCAATCGAAAACAAAAGATAAACCGCAATTATCTAGTTTCCCACCAACGGTACTAATAGAGATTCCCAATCCCAAGGAAGACTTTAAACTGACCGGTCGTAAGAGATTTCACCTAATTAGGTTACTCTCCTCTCCGAATAGGTGACTTCACCAGTAACAACACAACCGAGAAAGTTTGTTGTCACGAAGGATTAGTTTGCTAGAAATGCAAACTTCAAGTATTTATAGACAAGGAAGTTTGGACACCAAGGAATTTCCCAAACCGAAAATATTCTCAAGATATTGATTAAAGCTCAGATTAGGTTTCCATAATTCCTGGAAATGCCCTGTCCAAAATATTAACCGAAAATCTCTTTGGAAAATCTCTAACTAGTAAATGCATATTACTAATTCTCATTTTCCTAAAATAAAATTAACAACCTTAATTAAAAGATTCTTAACTTATATATGTTTCGATCTTGGGATTTTATTCCTTTAGCTATTAAGGAATAATTTTGAACAATTAAAGATTAACATTTACTTCACGTGTTCAAAGTATGTCGACATCCTTACTTTGTAAGTCCTCTTTCATACTTCAAATCTTGAAACTGATTTTCCACACTTCCAAACAAGTTTAGAATTGGTTCATCTGACTTTCAAGAACTATGTGATTGATCAAGAACACTCAATCATAAATCATGGGTTTAACGGTTCTACCAAAACAAGTTTCGGTTCTACCTCCATGTGAGTATTGTGCATAGTCACACTATCTTTCCAAAATTCGGTTGACTAGGTACTAGGATCAGTTCCCCACATATATATGGTATTTAACTTGTACTTGCTGCACATGTCCATAGGATCGGTTCCCCTTTCTGCTATAAACTTGCTGCACCTCATACAAGGATCGATTCCCCTTTGTGATGTGTTGCACCTCTTACTAGGATCGGTTCCCTTTTACCCAGAGTTGGTCATACACAAATCAAAAACTCGATCATACCATCTCAGGTGATTACTTAAGATCGGTTTCACTAATAAAAGTCATACCAATAGAATTTGTGAATAGTTTTACCAAGAAGATAAACAAGTCATGAGCGGTTATACTAATCACACATATTGGTTGTTCAAAATATGCAATGAATAACAGTACCAATAATGCATGGAGATTTCCTTTTCGATACACAAAACAAGTTCATGAATTTACTTCCTTAAAACACATGCAAAACATTATTTTCTAGGATGAAATCCTCACCTCATACCCATACATAATCACAATAACATTCAAACGATTATGTCGATGTCTTATCTACAAAGTTTAATGGTTAAGCAATAAACCTCGTATTGTATTCCTTAATACTATGTCTATCTATAGTTTAATCATGCTTCGCAGTAGCACGACTTGAAAGATACGTTAGGGAATGAAACAGTTCAAGTCAAATATCACTAGCCTCAAGTGGAAGGATGATTTTGTCATTGTATCTCCTTGCTTCTTCACTTCTTCAAGTCTTCACAATACTTGTAATGTCTCATATCCTAATACTTTCAAGCTAACATATACAAAGTTGACTCTAGTACATAATCAAGCGACTCTTTAAATGAGTTTTGGTTCACTGAAATATGACAACCAAACTTGACATACTAACGCTTGGTGGGTTCAACCGAGCTATGCTCTAACAATATGCATGTGTAAGCCGTAGTTATTCATCAGTAGTATGGCTCGTGTACCTGGCACGTACAATTTACAGTGTACTCTTATTAGACTATGCATCTTATTGTACAATTTACAGAGTCATCCAATCTGCATGATATCTCATTCCATAAGAGCTTGAAAAAAAAAATGGACTTCTTATCCTATCCGATTAGCATGTGTATCTGTAAATACACATCTAGTTAGCATGTGTAACTAGTAGCTACACATCCATTTATCTTATGTAACTAGAAGTTACACATCTAATTAACATGTGTAACTAGTAGCTACACAGACATTTAGCTTGCCAAGTCAAAATTCGCTAATTTCATCACATAGAGTTTGGAAGATTTAAAATGTTTCAATCAGTTTTGACCTAAGAGTATTCCTCAGTTGTAACAAACATAAGCATATTGCATCAGTTTTGACCTAATAGTATTCATCAGTTGTAACAATGTAAGCACCAAGCTGACATCACCAGCATACCTAGTGTTGAAAATATGTCTCTGAAGGAAGATAATTCTGACTGAGAAGCAAAACCCCAAATTTTTCTCTATATTGCACAACTGTTTGGACGATAATTACCTTTGAAGTGAAAACGTAATTTAACTTTAAAGCATGGATAGAACAAGACAACTTCACAAAGTTGAACTTTGACATGTTAGGTTTGAGGTAAAAATATAATCATCTTAGTATGCTGGAAAAGTGAAGGAATTACCTTCTCCGGGTCATATGTGAGAAGTTTATTCAGTAAATCAATCCAGAATCAGACAGAATTGGGGATCCAGTGAAAGATGTGGCTGGAAATTTCTTACCCAGTAGGTTATACCTGAAATACATAGGTCAGAGGTTACTAACAACACTAAATATTTATCTCCAAACTGAAAGAATGCCACAAAGGCAAACCCAATGCATAAGTACTAGTACCAAATTTTGGCATGGACACCAACATATCCATCTTCAAGTGCAAGATCATTTGCTAAAGGAATTAAGCTATGGAGGAGGTAGGGGATTCAGATCCTCACAAATCAGTTGGGACAAGTAAAAATGCAAAATATCAGCATATCTTCCACTAGAAAATTTCATCAAATCAAAGCATCTAGTAAATAATCGATTACAGTTTCCAATTCATCCAAAATCCTCAAAATTTGAACAAAAGAAAACAATTTTCTAGCAACAAAAACCTCATCTGAATGTCATTTCCATATGAGATCGAAAATTAAAAGTGGATGAAATTCAATTCAAATTAAACCTATGGGTAATAGAGATGATGAGTCATTGATACCAAATCTCTAATTAGTTTTCAGATCGTATCTTGAAATTGATAGTTACGACGATTTTGACGAAGAACAGATCTGAAAATTTTGTTCAAGATTCTTCAAAAAGATTACATTCATACAACTATAGAGAGTAGTTGATTGTAAATATAAGATCTAATTTCGGTTCAGATAAGTTAATTGAAAAGCGTATGAAGAATTAGGTTCTGAAAACTGTAAAATGTTTTTCTGAGATTTGTTTAAGAAATAAATAAACTAAAATATCTCAATCGAAGCATCATTACTAATAGAAGAGGATCTTATATATATACTTAGCTTGTTGATGAATTTATATTGAATCTGCGGATCATGTTTCTCGGATTCATTTTTTTTCTACTGGAACTGATGCTCCTCCTTCTCCTGGTGGTGGATTTATGATCTCTGTCGTCGCCATTGATGACACACTTGTTCAAACCTTTGGATCATTAAAATTTCAGAGAACAATAACCCAAGAAAATTTTTTATAATAACAACAGTGAAATCGTGTGATGAAAACAAGAACAAACATCGAAATTAATTAAACTGAAAAACACAATCGATTGACGCTGCTCAAAATCAATCGATAGTCTCTGCTAAAAATCAATTTTGAAAACCTAGAAAGTTTTTCGCAAGAACTGGAGAGAGAAAATGAAATTAGAAATGAAAATATCTAATGAGTTTCCTATGATATATATAGTAAAGGATAGTGTTGTCATTATAAAATTCATAATAATTAATTATGGGCCAGATCTGAATTTTTTTTTGTTTGATATTTTGGGCCTAGTAATAGCATTTTCCTGAAGTATGGAGTTGATCCATTTTGTAGGGCTTCTCTATATTGAACCCATATAGTAGGGGGGTTATAGTAGTTTTAATTTGAGAGTACTTGTGGATCTAATGCAACAATAGTTTGATAATCATAGGCAGAATAAAATAAAAAATTCTCACAATGCTGATGATGAGTCCAAATTTGTGCACCCCTCTTGTAATGACCCTTCCCTCCACCGATACTGCCCCACTTAGCCACTGCAGTTATCCGGTAGTGTGTGGTTTTCAACGGGCATCACTGCGGTGATCCAGCAACAACTTCCCGGGAGGTCACCCATTCCAGGATCGCTCCCGCCCGAGCACGCTTAACTGGAGAGTTTTCTGCCAACTCTGACGGGTCATTACAAATGGTATCAGAGCCGACGACAGGTCACCTGCCGAGGGTGGGAAGGTACGCTGGACGGAGTTGGTCCAGGTGCTTCTCATGAGGGGCAGGGAACGTCGGAGATCTGGGCTTGTATATATATTATGAAGTCGAAGACGACTCCAATTTAAGGTGGTAGTATTGTAATACCCCGATATTCAGCAGTGGTTGGCCGAATGGTATATAAGTAATGGTTTGTCCTTTCCTAACACCGAGGCCTTTTCAGCACAATTGGTTCCAGAGTTGGCAGAAAACTCTCCAGTTAAGCCGTGCTCGGAGAAATCATGGGATGGGTGACCTCCCGGGAAGTTGCTGCTGGATTACCGCAGCGATACCCGTTGAAAATCCCATGCTGTCGGATAACTGCAGTGGCTAAGTGGGGACAGTATCGGTGGAGGGACAGATCATTACACCTCTAAAACCGAGGTGCACATTCCGTTCCTCTCAATTGGAGGTGATTTAGGTTGCAACACTAGTTTTGATATTTATATTTTAATAAAATATTTTCCATTTAAACATAAATTTTCATACAATGAAGTTATATTATCTCTCGTTGCTTCAAAATTAAAAAACAAAAATCTTCTCTCTCGTCTTTTGTTATTTGTCTTTTTGAAGTTCATCTTCATCATGGTTAATTTATTCTGATAAAATCTAAAATTTTGTTTTTCATTCTTTTTTTCCAACATGATTCCATAGAGGAAGTGTGCCAGCTATGTTAGAACCTACTGATCTCAAAAAAGGTAATAAGTTTGGTTTCACTTTTATATTATCATATTCAACTTATTGGTATATTATATCCCACGATGTTGATATCTATAATGAAGGAAATTCTATAGTTAGATGGAATTTTTTTTTTAATGAAAAATACTTATTTGTTCTGCAAAACGAGACAAACCATCCCTTCAATATCACACTGATACCATTAACAAAGTTTTAACATGGATTTCAAATCTCTAAAAATCCAATGTATGCGGTAAACTGTATACGGTGTCCAAACTTCGGACTGTTTCAGTATATGAATCGATGATGCATTATCAGTATTCCTTCTTATATATAACAAAATATATATTATTACATCATTATTATGAAGTTCATCATTATATTGAATCTGAGTAAATCAAATTAAATCAAATTTCCTAGTATTAGAACCATAAAAAAGTTTTTAGGACAAATAGTTAATGGAAGAGATGATGGTAAAATAATACTATAGTGTAAGATACTGTTAAAGAAATTATCCTTGAGAAGCTGGATACAGAAAGGTTATATTAAAAATTAACAAATGAGAAAATTCTAATATTTTTGAATTTTCAAATTAACCGATGAGAACCATTTTTAGGTAAGAGCGAAAATCACGAAAATGTTCAGATTGTTCTTGGACAATATAAACGCACGTTTACATTGAAGACATCCTCTGATGAACTCGACAAAAGAGGGAAAATAAAAGATTATGAAAAATAATAATTAATTATCGTATGGACACTATTTTTTAATGGAAACCAAAATACTAAATTTGTTTTTGCTACAAAAACGCACCAATAGAAAGGTCCGGAATGTGCATCCCGATTTTAGAAAGGTGCACAAATCTGGACTCCAAGGTGATATGACTATGTTCACAAATAAATGTGCTTTTTATATAAATAGAATAATGAAAAGATCTATACAAATTTATATTTACAATTTAGTTTAAAATTATCGATATCCTATTTTTCATTGCTTAATGGGAAAAGGAAATGAAACGAATACCATTTTTTTCTTCCTTTTTATCCGAATCACTCCATAAACTACAATTTCTCTGTATCACCATTATTTGTGGTTTTTATATTCAAAATGTGTGTGGGAACTCTCTAATACGTTAGGGGTAAGATTAATTCATTTCGAATAATTTATAATGCAATTTGAAGATACAACCTGTCGTTTTGCAATCATGCATTATGTTGGCTTCAACATGGTAAAGTTTTTAGTGGAAAAAGTTTGGCCGGTTTTGGATCCTGTAGGTGTTCAACATTATGGGATTCTGCATATTATTTGACAACGGTAGGATAACATAAGAGGGTGTGTTGATGGTGGTTTTTAGTTGAGGGATAAAATTATAAAACCCTGTATTTAATGTGTTATCATTATACAAAGAAACCGAGCCATTTAAAAGTGATGAGTTCCCATGCCTCTTTACTTACATATGTATTGAGCGATTCAGTATATTTATATGAAATTTATCCAGAATAGTGCGTGCAACAATAATCCCAAATATTATGTAAATTTTATCTTCAACCAGCACTACTCACTATTGCATGGTCTTTCGAGTATTTATTCTATGATATGTTCCCCAGCCGAACTCTTGATGTTGACATGACATGACAATTAGTGTTCGCTCGCAGTTGAGTAGCATGAATTTCCCGAAATGTCAGGATTGAGATATGCATAGAAATACTCAATTAGAGGCACGCAAAATTATGCTGCTCTCTGAAACATAATTAATGATTTTGTATGAACAGACAAAATTCACCAGAAATTAATTGATTTTGTGTCAGCCCACAAAATTCAATCTTTTTAACCTAATTTTACTAATTTACAAGAATTAGGTCTCTTGCGGCCTGCGCAATATCTCGAACTCCATTGGTCGAAACTAAACCTAGACGATCTAGGAAATTGATCCTTCATGGACTAGTAGGAGCAAAATCCTATCAAAAATAGAAAACAAGAAGTAAAGAGAAACTGCGGCAAATAAAAGAAGCATCAAAAGGAGGCCGGTCACGCCCCATATTATTGCTTGCTAGCCCTCTTTCTCATCAACCAATCGGATCGCTTTAAATGCGCAGCACACACTTTTGAGTAAAAGTGGAAGTTGGTTAGGCGCACACTTAATTCTTCAAGGAATCGAACATAGACTGCCCATGTCGGTATCAAAACGTTCACAGCCGCATGATTTCGCGGGCTGATTAATTACACTTAACCACCTCCTGGCGTGGCCAAACGTGCTCCACAATGTCCACCGGTGGGCCCACTTCCTTCCCAGCCAATCAGAACTCATCTAGCCCGCATGTGGCATCCACAATCGCTAGCCAGAAGAAGACTAGTCTCGCCATTGAGAAAAGGGTTTAACGAGCTAAGACCGGCCGTGAGAGTCTCAAATTCATCACGGGCGTCCAACTTAGCCAGCCTAGTTGGATGGCTTAGATTTTGTTTCGGGCGACCAGTGAGGTGCCAACATGCTCTCCAGAGGCTTGCCTACAAACATGGCCAATCGACCTGCTCAAGCCAACAATTAGCGCCTCAAATCGATTAGCCCAAAGTAGGTTGGTCACACGGCTTTAAAAACCCTAAATTGAATCAACGGAAGTATGCAACTGCCGCAAATCATCTCGGCTGTCCAACTTAGCTAGCCGAATTGACCGACCTAGATCTAATTTTAGGCGACCAATAAGATGTCGCCGTGATCTCCGGCCATCCTACTTCCATGAGGAACGATCGTCCAAGCTGCAGCTTGCCCATATGGATCCCAAACGATTGCACAAAGGTGGCTTGTCGCTTTGCCCACGGTAATCTTAATAGATTCAATGCAGCCATTAACTGCCGCAAATCATCTCATCCACTCAACTTGGCTAGCCAATTTAACCGGCCTAGATCTAACTTCGGCCGACCAATGGGATGTTGGAATGGCTACCAACCCTCACCTTCCTATAGAGAACGACCGGCCTACCTTTGGCGTGCGTGCATGGATCCTGGAAGCTTCCTGAAGTTTGCCGGTCATGCTCCTTTTAAGACATTAAGCTCCGCGACTAATTTGACGAGCTTTATGCAACGATGCTTTATGAGCATCGATTATGTGATCTGCTTGCTTAAAAGGGATGCTTTATATGCATCGACTACAAACGATGTTTTACAAATATCGATTTCACAAATAATTTAATTATTTAACCCAAAAATAATTACATGCTATTTCTTGCGGCAAGTCCCATTGCTTGACTTATAACATATGACCGCCTGCCGCCTAGCTTGCGCGTGATTGGTCTGAATAGCTAGATCTTGCCAGCAAGACCCACTCAGAAACTTGCTACATATTTTCATCGAAAATACTCGAGACATCAAACATGTCACAAATTGGGGGATGTTCATCAGGGTATTGGTCTGGCGGCTTACAGCGTGCGGCGTGCAACATGCCCATTATAAGAAAGTATCAGGAAAGGCGGACAGTTAGTGGCAGCAGAGAAGTAGTGGGTGTAAACCAACCTGTCTTCTCTCATAGCAAGACGTGGTTTCCAAAATTTTTACACGATCCCCACTTCTCCACCACTCAACTACTCCCACTTCCTTTGAGATCAGGGTGCGTTCATCTATGACTTATATAAATAGGTTTTCAACCTATTTCAAACAAGAACGGTTATCAACACAAGTATCCAAAAAAACACAAAAGAACTCATAGCTTGCATTCTGCAAGCGAGTTCCACATTCTGATACAAGTCATAAAACAACCACACCTTCAGAGTTAACCATTCTGATCTCAACACCTTCTTCTCTTCCCTCCCTAAGATCAACCCTTCTCCTTCACTTTGTGACCGAAGCAAGGTTGGAACAACCATTTCTCGGTTTAGGCCAGAATTGTACAGATTGATCTCTCGAATCTAAAGTACTCTGTGATGTGCATTTGTTTAGGGTTTAGATTCGTCTCTCGGTGGCACACCCAAATTTACCATATCCAGCACAATCAGTTTTTACCCCAAAATAGGGTGATATGAGATGTCCATATTTTTTTTTCTGAATCACATATCTTTTATTAATTTGCGAAATTGTTACAGCCCAATTACATAGGAAAATAAACTTGCAAAATAAAGAACACGCCCATAAACTTGTAAATAAAGAACATGCCCATTTCTAAGCCTACATCATTCACTTTAGATACATGAAAGTTAAACTTCAGCCTAATCTAAAGTAATCAACATTGGACATTTCAATTCTTGGTAAACACTGAGGCCTTCCAATGTGTATTTGTCTTTCACCTGCTGCTAAAGAGGCTCCCTTCTTTGCCATACAATCTGCAGAAAAATTTACTTCCCTATAGCAATGCTGATACTTTATTTGCTTGAGATTTCTTGTAGCCATACACCATCTACCCTTCAGAAACTATGGTACTCTTCCCTGAGCAAATTCTGCAAGCACAGTTTTTGAGTCTGACACTACAATGATATTCTGCCTACTCCATTGAATTTCCAGTTACAAAGCACACATAATTCCATAGGCTTTTTCCAGATAATTTTAAGCTACACCAATACCTCCAGTTAGAGTACCAAGTACCTGACAAGCTGAATCTCTGAATACAACACCAAATCCTGCAGTACCAGGATTTCCAAATGTTGAGCCATCACAACAGAACATTATAAAGTCTTGTTTAGGTGGAAACCAATGACATTTTTTAATATATTGAAACCTGGAATGTCTAAGACCCAACTGAAACTTTGCTATTATCTCTTGGTCATAGTTTTGATTCCACTTGGTTCCTGTAATTCTTAAACCACCTTCATTCACTAATTTCATAACTCTGCATCTAAATCTCTGCATATTTGGCTTAATGTCTTCAACAAATCTCTTGTTCTTCTGAAACCACAGTTCTTTTAGAATGATACAAGCTGCAGTTATCCAAACTTGTTTAACTAGTGGACTTTTATTTGAGGAACATTTCCATATTTCATCAAAAGATCTTGGAAATTTGAACTTAAATATAAAGCATATCCACTTCCAAATCTCAATACTGAAGTTGCACTCCCAGAGCAGGTGATTCATACCGTCTTGTTCAGCTTTACAGATGCAGCATCTTGAGACAATTTCATATCCATTCTTTATCATATTCTTATCATAAATGTATATCCCCTGAATCAGTTTCCACACATTGCTGGCAACAGAAGGATGAAGAAAAGGTTTCCATAAGTACGTTGACCAGTTAACTAACTGTTCCTTGTGTCTTAACTTATTCACAGCCCATGGAATTGAAAATTCTCCCTTTTAGTTTCTTGTCCATAGTAGGATATCTTCTCCTCCAAGGAATTCAGGCATCTGAAGATTATGAAAAATCAGTTGAAGTTCATTGTTATAAGACCACACTCCATTTGACAAGATATCTGACACCTTCAAGTTGATATTCTCAGTTAAATAACTGTTATGTTCAAATCTTTCAAGCAGAGTGCTATCTCCTATCCAAGAATCAAACCAGACAGAAATTCTTTCTCTATTTCCAATAATCCATCTTGTGTCTTCTTTAAGAGCTTCCCATGCCCATTTTAAGCCTGGCCATACTATATATTTCTGCCACTTAGTGCCCCATTGACCATTTTTGTCCTTGTATTTTGCTTGAAAGAATAAAGCCCAATCTTCTTTTGAATTATTGATTTTCCACATCATCTTCATAGGAAAAGCTCTATTAGTAACAACAAGTCTTGAAATTCCTAATCCACCTTCACTTAAAGGAGTACATACTCTTTTCCTAGAAAAAATATTGTACTGTCTTGTTTCTCCATCTCTTGACCAGAGAAAGTTCCTCATGATTCTTTCACAATTTTTTATGACTGATGCGGGCCATTTGTAGACTGTCATATTATAAACTAGAATACTGCTAAGCACTGACTTAATCAACACTAATCTTTCTTGAAAAGACAATAACTTATCTTTCCAAGTAGCTAACTTTCTTTGCATCATTTCTACCATTTGCCATACAATAGATAGTTTTACTCTGCCAGTTGTGAGAATAACACCAAGATACTTGTCAGGGAATTCATTTATTTCCATCTGAATTATATCCTTAATCTGAATTTTCCTTAATTTTGAAGTGCCATCAATGAATATCTTGCTTTTACTCTTATTTATAATTTGGCCTGAGCATTTTTGGTAATCCTCAAGAAGTTTCATAAGATTTAAAATACTTTTCTTAGCTCCATTGATGAAGATAAACACATCATCTGCAAAGAATAAGTGAGTTGGATGAATACATTTTCTTTCAACCATTGGGAAAATTAAGCCTTCTTGCACCATTTGAGATAGCCTTATACTTAATGCTTCTTCCATTAACACAAATAAAATGGGAGATAGAGGATCTCCCTGCCTTAAGCCTCTACCCACTGAGAAGAAACCACAGGGACCTCCATTCACCATCACTGAGATTTTTGCTGATTGAAACAAAACATGAAACCATTCACACCAACTTTTTGAGAAACCAAATTTCTGCAGAACATGAAATAAGAACTCTCAGCTGACTGAATTATAAGCTTGAGATATGTCAAGCTTTAAAGCTACATTTATACATCTTCTCTTTTTAGTCATATCATTCACCAATTCAGAAGCTAATAAGATTTGATCTTGAATACATCTTCCTTTAACATAAGCTACTTTTTGAGGTGAGACCAACTTGTGCATCAATTTACCCATTCTTGTGGACAAATTTTTTGTGAATATCTTGAAACTGGCATTACTAATACCAATTGGTCTAAATTGATTGGGGTTCCTTGCTCCTTCAGTTTTTGGAATAAGTACTAAGAAGTTGGATTTCAGTCCTTTGGGGATGAATTTTCTTATCCAGCAGAATTGAGTGGCACCAACAACATCTTGATGTATAACATTCCAGCATGCTCTGTAAAAACTTCCTGAAAATCCATCAGGACCAGGAGCACTGTCTTGGTCCATATCAAATAAAGTTTCCTTAATTTCATCAACATCTGGAATTGCCTCTATCATGTTCTGGTCTTCATTGGTTATCACCTCTGGTATGCCTTTTAACATATACTCAACTTCCTCTACTTCCTTGTTAAATTTTTGTTCAAAATATTTCACCAATTCATGTTGTATTTGCTTTTGATCAGCAGTAATGTTTCCATTGCTATCTTCTAATTCATTTATCATATTCCTTGCTTGCCTAATTGTAATATTAGCATGTAAGAAACCAGTGTTAGCTGCACCCACTTTTATCCATTTAATTCTAGGCTTTTGTTTCAGAAAATTGTTAAGTTGTACTTCTTTATAATTATATAAGTTTTGAGCTCCCACCAAAGTATTAAGAGCTTCTTCATCAAATGGATTATTATCTGAGTTGATCATTGCCTCTTGCACTTTTGCTTCAGCCTTAACTTTTACATTTATGTTTCCAAACACTTTCCAATTCCACTCCTTAAGAATCTTTTTTTAATCTTTTTAACTTCTATTGTAGAATAAAAGCTGGATCACCTGCTATTTCTTCAGACCATCATTTTTGTACTACTTCCATAAAATTTGGGTGTGAAATCCACATATTTTGAAATCTCATAGGAGCATTTTGTGGTTTAGGAATTTGATCCCCTCCACCCGGCAATGGAGCATGATCAGATGCTATTCTTAATCCCACTCTATAACCTCATCCTTCAAATTTTTGTAACCATAAAAGATTGAATACTGCTCTATCTTGATTGCATAAAATCTTTTTGTTTCCATGTTGACAATTAGACCAAGAGTGTTGAAGGCCAGTTTTAGGAGCTTGCATTAATTCACAAGTATCTAAGCAATTGTCAAAATCCAGCATTGCACTTGTGTTTGGGATTTTACCTACAATTTTCTCTTCAGCTGAAGTAATGCCATTAAAGTCCCCAATAGCTAACCAAGGCTAATTTAAACCACTTATAGCTTCCATCTCTGACCAAAAAAATCTTCTTTGAACAATACCCACATGAGCATGAATACCAGATATAATAACACCACCAATATCAATAGTTATCATTTGACTTGGCATAGATACTATTGTAGGAGTAAGTAAATTTTTATTCCCAAAAATCCATATATTACCATTTTTATTTGAGAATGAATTATACATCACCATGCTTTGCATATCAGGTAGATTCAATTTATTGCAAAATGAAGAAGAACAAAAAACTTTAGGTTCTGCAACCCATACATCTGAAGGATTAAACTGATTTATTAGAGCCCATAATTTATTTTGAGTCCTGGCTCTTCTAAAGCCTCTTAAATTCCAATATAAGACTCTTATGGTTTAGATTGGAGGCCTTTTGTGCCTCTCTTTCCTTGGTTTTTTCTAAAATTGTACTTGCTTGGAATTTGAGTACTAGATGAAGCTTGAGTATTAGTTACCTGACCAATTGTGAGATCCTTTTCTCCTGAATTAGTAGCAGTAGTTGAAGATGAAGGTTTTTGAACTACTCTTGACCAGGAGATTACAAGAATCCTTTCAGAAGAAACTGTACCATTCTTACCATTAATGAACTTTACTTCACTTTTTTCTATTGAATTATCCTCCACTACTTGAGGAATTATTGTAGGAGTTAGAATTTCCAGTTCTTTTATTTCCCCATTAGATTCCTCCATAATCATTTCATCATATTGTAAAGAGCTAAATCTTCCATTTGTTATAAGAACCTCATTAAAAGATTGAGGATGAACAATGTTGGGCACTACTGGAGGAGGACAAATATCAAAATTTTCTTGAATATTGTCCACCTGAGATTTATCAATTGGTTTCTATAAACTCACTGTAGGTGATTTAGTGGGATGATCCATAGAAGAATTCTTCTGAAACTTACATTCTGATAATAGATGACCTACAATCTTGCATTTAGAGTAATTGGGAGTTTATTAAGAACAATACCTTGAGAGAAACTTCCATATTTTGTAATAATCCATAGCTTGTTTGGAATTGGATTTGCAAGATTCACTTCAACCAAAACCTTGCAGCATATCCACTTGAGTACTTGAGAGTATCATCATCAACTTTAACAGGATTACCAGTTACATCACAAATGGTGAATAATGTTTTTCATCCCAATATTCTAAACTTAAACCAGGTAGAGAAACCCAGACCAACGCATGAGAAGTTCTTTGATTTTCAGGCCTAACAAGTTCTTAACACTTGATCTTGAACATCCTATCTGTAATTTCTGATGTAGTTTTTATCTACTTCATTAGATAATTTGATAGTGAAAAAACCTTTACCCAAAGGAATTAAATGGCACTCTCCAGTTAACTTCCACTGATTTCTCAAAATACTCATTGCATCAACAAATTTTATTCGAAGAAAATCTAATCTACCTATCAATGAAAATTTCCATGAATCATACCTGTTGTTATTATTATCCTCAATCAAAGTAATCGAAGGAAATTTTTCAGATGGTTCTGAGATGTTCACAACCCTAGAATCACTTGCAGAAATATTTTGAGCCATTTCACTTTCCATTACGACTAGTGAAGACCCATTATTACCAAGTAACTTTGAAAAACGAGACTATTTCACCTGATCTATCTGATTCACCTGAAACTAATTTGAATTTAATGAAGAAAGATGAAGATCGAGAATTTTCTTTTGAACTGAGTTAGTCGCCGATTTGCAAAGCTAAACTCAGTCCGATCTCTAGTGTCGCTTCAGCTGTATTCAAGCACTTATAAAACTCCTCATGTCCACTTTTGAATTTTAATTAAAAATTCATGTTAGTTGGATTGTCCCATTAAAGAAAGGCTTATATTTGTATCATGGAGTTTCTAGTTCTAGAATATTCATATAGATTCCGTACAATATTTTAATCACGAAATTGGTTGAATAACTCTTAATCACTTTTTCCTGGGTGTAAAAAACGAGTAAAATTTGATACTGTTTAAATGCCCAATAACTTTCAAGATATTGTTCAAATGTCCCATACCGAGTATTTCACCCCATTTTGTTACTTTTATATAACAAATTTTAAAGATAACTATCTAAAATACCCTTTTTATTTATTCAGTACATTAGCGATTATTTCACATGAAATTGGAAATTTCCGACCAGGGAAAATTAATGTGCTTAAGACTGCACGACAAACTAATCTAATCAACATTTCTAGACGTATATAAAAGTGAAAAGTAATCGGAACTAAAAGCGAACATAGTGTTGTTCATTTGACATACTACAGACATTAAATAATTAAGATTTGAATATGGAGCTCATGCAAAAAAATCAAAACTCGTCATATAGCGAACAATCCAACGCGCCACAACAACAAAGTATATCGTGAGTAGGAAATCGTCATCCTTTTATAAACAAGCAGCAACCTGAATCATCATGATCCAAAACCTGCTTGTATGGGATGTTGAGGTGGACCACCTTCATTGAATTATACTTCATATCCAGGCGGTGGAGGTGGTGGATAGTATGATGCTTGTGCTGGATAAATTGGTGTGTGCCCTGCATTTTAGACATATAATAAAGAATTTTGTTAAATCTGAGAACCCATGAGTGTGAAGTCGCTAATGGTATTCTTTTTTTTTGATTTTCCTAAGTCGAGAAAAACGAACTTCACAACCCAACTTGAAACCTATATGATAGACGAATGTTGATTTACGTACAGTGTATTCAGTAATTGCAACACAAAGGAACACCAATGATCATCCATCTATGCCACAGTTGTCCTTTGTGAATAAGCTATGAATCAATTAGGAAATCCGTGACCACCTTAACCACATCTGGAGGATTAACAATAATAATCACCTTAACAATTGGTTTACTTGATCAATCCATTTATTCCTTAAACCTGGTTGATTTGTACCACTAAAACTAGGATAAAAAAGGATGCAACCAGTTTTAAACGGATCTAAAACAAGATGAAACTGTTTTCATCCTGGTTTAAACGTGGGAGAAACCAACTTTAACCCATTTTGAAACTGGATGAAACTAATTTCAGCCTAGTCTAAACATACGACAACCAAGAAAAGACCGAAAGAGGAGAGAAAATTGTGCTTGATTTAGCTGCTGCAAAAATTGGCAAGTCATTTTGATTGCACAGTTTTGTGTAAGTGTGTATGTAGGCTTAATAGTGCATTTTGGGAAAGTCTGCATCACATACCGATTGCAATACAGTTAGTTATTAGTCAAGCATTGTGATTTCTGTGCACAACATGAAACTGTAGAACATCTTTTTCTACATTGTGATTTTGCAAGGAGAATTTGGAGTTATTTCAAGGATAAACTGAAGTGGAGTTTTGTTATGCCTGAAGATCTCTTCACTATGTTGCTGTCATGGGATTTGTCTTTGCTTTCTTCTCAACAACTTCAAATTTGGCACATGATTCCTATTGCTATCATCAGGTGCATATCGAAGGAAAAAAATGATAGGATTTTTCAGATTAAGTCGAGCATTGAAGCTACTTTACATAACAGAATCAAGTACACGTTTTTCTTGTAGTGTCTTGTATTCAAAGACTTTGAAGCTCCTAGTTACCAGGATGTTTTGTCTAGTTGGCCCAAAATGTATTTTCATTATCTTTGACTTTAGAAGTAGTTTGTTACTTTTTTAGTCTCTTTTCTTCTCTTTTCATTTCTTTCTCTTGTATCTTTTGAGAGTGGTTCAAGCCTTTTTGTACCCTCTCTCTTTTTGATCAATATATTCATCTTTACTCATCAAAAAAAAATTTATTAGCCAAGCATTGGCAAATGTGAATGACATTATTGATGGATAGCGATGCAAAAATGTAGCTGGACTGTGGAAAACCAAGCTGGTGAAATTGCGTTGTGTGATTATGTCGGTCCCAACATCCATGGTATTGACAAAATATAAAGAACACTAAGACTATCTATGAATAGACCATGAAGTAACTAACACTTATATTTTTGATATCAAAATTAATAGTTTACGGGAGTATGAAACAACTTTAGCGATAAAAAAACATGAATATCGATCAAACATAAACTAGTTTAAATAGAACAAAACAGTTTCAAACTAATCTAAAAGAGGATGAAAAACATGGTGAAACCAGTTTCTGTTCAATCTAAAACAAGATAAAAATGGGTTCATCCTAGTTTAAACATAATGAAGCCAATTTCAATTCAACCTAAAACCGGATGAAACTGGTTTCGTCTTAATTTAAACATAGGTGAAACCAGTTTCATCATGTTTTAGATTGAATAAAAACTCTTACGTAAGAAAAAATGACCTATATCCACATTTCCAAAAGAATAATAAATCAATATGCACATTTAAAACAAGATGAAACCAATTTCATCATGATTAAAAACTGGATGTAATCATGTTCAACACAATTTAAAATATGATGAACTCAGGTTCATTACAAATTTATCAAAAAAATTGCGAATACTTAAACCCAAGTACACAAGTGCATTAACTTTTAAGTAAATAAAACCACAAAGAAAATTGTGGGAATGTTATAAGGGGATTTTGATAAAGTACACCCTGTGGGATTAGTATTTCCCAAAGTACACCCGTTTTTTTCAAAATTGCTAAAATACACCCAGTTTCGCTTTTCTATCCAGTTTTTTTCATAAAACAGTTAACGGCCGTTAAATAGCCAGCTGTAACAAAATCGGTTCGAGTTTGCAGTTCAAACTAGTTCTACTCCTCTTTTGACCAGGTTGCACAATGTCTAAAAAGACCTGACTAGTTCTACTCCTCCTTTGGCCATCACTTCCGTTTCTATACCTGCAGTTCAAACTCGTAATATTTTTCCAAATTCCAACAGATCATTCGCAGTTAGGCACCTAATAAATGAATTTTCTATCACCTAAAACCCAATTACGGATTTCTCTACAAAATTTCATATTTTTCTTTGAAAGAAATTAATCAAACCAGAAATGCATGCTAAGAATTCACTATTTTTATCAACAACTCCGATGGATGCATATCGAATATGCAATCCGAATCTCTTGATCTGATTGGCTTATCTCTCTGGTTTTTACATAATGAAGTGGATTGGATTTGGGTAATGGAGTCAATCAAGCTATATATTCTATATAATTTTCATAATACTGGTAATAAATTTGAATAGAATAATCAACCAACACCAAGATTTATAAGATCAAAACTTACATGAAGGACGCTATACAACAATGAAGTAGAAAACACGAAATATGGAAGCACGACCAGCCTCGCTCACTTTCCCAGTAGTAGAAAACATCCTCTTGAAAAGGCTAGATGTCGACATCATTTCTGCATAAAACCCCAAATCTCAATAAGACTAGTTACCTTACATCCATAGAGAGGACAAGAGAGAGATTACCAGGAGCCGGAGGTAACTCTAGCGAGTTTATCTAATGCAAAATTCAAAATCAAAATCTCTCAACCCGATCAACAAATTGAAGTACAAAAGGTTTGGAGATGGTAATTCAAGGTAGAGAAAAAATTAGTTGCAGCCAGAGTCAGTTTGGAACTGTAAATAAAAATAAATTAGGGAGACAAATATTTATGATTCAATACACACCCTGTTAACATTCAATGAATGAATGACTACATTGTATTAGAAACGGTTTAGATAATCAATTTGATTAAAGATAAAGATATTTGGTTACAGTTTCTCAGGGAGTTTATATACTCAGACAATTCTCTCAATCTCTAACTTACACGTGCATTCAGCACAAGTCACTCACACATACAAACTACACACTTACCAGTACAAACCATTTTATGCTATTACCCTCCCTCAATCCCAAGTGGTCTGTAAAAAGACAACTTGAGATTGCACACATACAAAACTACACACTTTGCTGCAGGAAATAAAAGTAGTAATAATAGCAAATGTAGAACTTCATTTGGTGTATCAGTGGACTATAGTATGTAGTAAGCCAAAAGTAGAAATGATGTGAGTAGTATAAATGCAGCATCAACAGTTGATGTAGATATAAGAAATAGTGCTGGCATTTGACATTGCAGGTGACAAATGGTGGTGTTGTAGAAACAAGACAAAAGTAGTCTAAAAACTGATTGCATAGTTTAACAAGAGGAAATAACCACTTACTGCAATATCGCAGTACCCCTGCAAATACCAATTCCCACTAACAACACTATAGGTCCACAATCTTGACCAAACCGAAAACATTTTGCTGTATTAAACCACCATCAAAACCGCATACCAGTCACGATACGACATAGCTGACCAGGTGAACAGTGTAACTGAGATGTGCGCACATAACATGCTAGAATGATGCAGTCCGTCGAAACAATGTTGTATGCGTGTGTGGAATCTTCACAAAGCACCAGCAACACAAATGTCGACAACCATGAAAAATAAGAAGAAGAGCCACATTGTTTGTTGTGCTCCAGTTAGAATTACAGAAACCACTGAAGTAACTGGCATCAAGTATAGCAACCTGCAGTCTCCTTAGCACCAACACCAAATACATCATACATACCAACAATGAATATCCTGCTGTCACACTCCAACAACCAGTAGCAGTTGTAGTATTTAACCATTAATTACTCTCCACAAGGTATTGGTTCTAACCAACTGATACTTAAGATAACAACATAAAATCAATATGCACTGTAATCAGTTGCCAACATATCAAATCTTTATAAGAGTGGCACCAACAAAACATACAACTGAACACAGATATCAATTTCAAATTCGCACCATGCTTAGGAGATGACCAAGCTGAAAATATCGAGTTACCCTCAGTAACATTAAAGAATTTTCACTTCAGAAGGTGTATTGAAATTGTTGCAGCAGTATGAAACACCATAGGCAGACAAACCTACCTTGAAGTACCAGTACATATATCAGAGAACAAAAGTACCAGACATATCAAAAATCTAACATTAACACAAGTAGGTAAATATCCTGCACTAAGAATTGTTTAATCCTCTTATTCAGTTAGTGCAGTAGTGCACCGTGAAGAAAAGTCTTCAACTGATTATTAACCTTCGATTATTCTCCATAAGGTCAGAGCACTTTGGATTATTCACTAACATAAGAAATAGAAGTAAAAAACACCATTGAAGATGAAATTCAACTGTATTATTCAAGAAGCATGAAAGATAGAAGGAAAACAGGTTGCACATTGAACACATATATGCAAGCTGAACACTAGGTTGCATACTAAGTGTACACAAACTCATCAAAGAGAACCGCAATCTGTATACCAGTACCACACCAATTCCGATTCTGAAACATCATCCTCAGTTCCATCATTACACACACAATATTCTTCAACACCGTAGTGAGGACCATACCAACAAACAATGAGGTTGTCAAACTCAATGTCCTACTGAATTTAAGGAGAAATTCTCTCCACTACCCGGTGGAACAAAATTAAGCTTCTTCCTAACTAACTATAGTAGCAGAAATAGGCATGCTCAGACCAACTAGTTTCAGGAATCATTTTTAGCAGATCAGGATAACAAAACTAGGTCAAAATCAACCAAGTTATGATGCAAACAGAATTTGAAGATGAAATCGAATTTTGTTGAGGCAGTGATGTAGAAATTGAACACAAGAAATCAAATCTGAAGTAATCAAAAGATAGAATTAGAGATTACCAGCATAGATTCAATTTAAACAGTTGAAGTAGAACAATCAAGTTCCAACGAGAAATACAGTTGAAAACCTAAATCGCCAAGAGCTCAAGTGATTTAAACCAAATTCTAAGAATCATGCTTAATTCTGTTTGAAGACGTAGTAGGTATCAAAACGAAACCCTAATTTCTACCGAAACCTCCAATAACAAACTTCATACCAGGAACTCCATGATTCTTCAGAAACAAAATCAGCAGCAGCAGAAGATGAGATTAATGATGGTGGTGGTGATAAAATTGCAGGAATCGCCAAGGATCGACGTTGTTAAGCTTCCCCCTCGATGATACCATGTTAACATTCAATGAATGAATGACTACATTGTATTAGAAACAGTTTAGATAATCAATTTGATTAAAGAGAAAGATATTTGGTTAAAGTTTCTCAGGGAGTTTATATACTCAGACAATTCTCTCAATCTCTAACTTACACGTGCATTCAACACAAATCACTCACACATACAAACTACACACTTACCAGTACAAACCATTCTATGCTATTACACCCATGATTCACTTTAATTAGTTGAATGAAAATGATGATTATCCCCACAACAGTTTCCAAACTAAAACATGAAGAAAGAAAGAGAGACATAAAAAAGAGAGAAGGTGAAACGATATGAACATCAGTTTTCTTCACAAGCATTTTCTTCTTCGTCTAAGGGCATGTCAGTAATTTTCTTGTTGAGAATGAACCTTAGCCGTTGATCAGTTCTAATAAATGTATGGTTGGATATGTCCAGAACGATACCGTGGGCCTTAAAAGAATTTTGGATGGAGGGTGTATTTTAGCAATTTTTAAAAAAACGGGTGTACTTTAGGAAATACTAATTCTACAGGGTGTATTTTATCAAAATTCCCATGTTATAAATACCCTCAATTTTTGTTGATCTTGCACAAATACCCCCGAGGGGTAAAAATTAATTTTTTTTGGAGTCAACTTGAGAAAGTTGCTTCCACTTATTGGAAGCAACTTGTATAAAGTTGCGTCCACTTCTGGAAGCAACTTGTGCTACTTACTTCCATTTTTCAGAAGGTAGGGGTATTTTTAGAAATTGAATAAGGATATATTTTAAGGAGCGATATTTGAGGAGTATTTAAATAATGTTCCCAAGAAAATTAGGGTTTGGGAACTGACCGATTTGAGCATGCTCCTCTTTCTCATCTAGTGAAACTGATTCAACAAAAACCTCTAATTCCCTAACTAATGAATTTGAGAAATTCAACTAAATTAGAGCATCAAAATATTCCATATCAGTGGTGGTGGTGGAGAAAAATGATGTTTTCGATGGTGGAGGTTGTGTTTGTTTTGGTGGAGATGGTGGTGGTGGTGTGGATGACGGCGGTAGAGAAAGATGAAGTCGTCGGTGACGGTGCTGGTGGATATGATATTGG
Organism: Papaver somniferum; assembly: GCF_003573695.1. Lineage (NCBI taxonomy): Eukaryota > Viridiplantae > Streptophyta > Magnoliopsida > Ranunculales > Papaveraceae > Papaver > Papaver somniferum. Next base: position 156,600,893 of record NC_039363.1, on the reverse strand, counting down.
TGATGTTGATATTGGTAATGGAGAAATATGTTGCTGTTGTTTTGTATTTCTGGTGGTAGAGATCGATCGAGGAAGTAGAAGATCAATGATTACAATAAATGATTTTGGAAGATGAACTAATTTTAGAGAAACTGCCTCTTGTGGTGGGGGTATAATTGTCTAATTCAAATCACATGAGAGTCGTCCATTTCATCCAGCCCACTAATTTACTTGTACAATACAACCATATTATAAGAATCTCCGGGAAAATGGCCCATTTTCTCTATTTTAATATATAATATAAGAGTCGAAATCTTATATTATCTAGCATCTATATGTACTTTTTTCTTTTTTTCTTCATAATCCTATTTTCCGCATGATTCAACCATTCTTTTTTAGAGCCAACCACGTTTTAATTTATCTAGCACCGATGAACAACAAAACTAGCAACCATGAATGACAAAACTTTAAGAGGTAATAAGAAACGAGCTATTTTAGGCGAGGCCGTTATATTTGTCATCATATTTTTTTAGAATAATAATAAGGAAACTACTTAATATTTTTTATCATAACTTGAATTCGAAATTACTCACCATAAAAAGTTTTACAGATCAAAAAGGAAACAATGTGATTACAAATGGGGAAAATATTTGCCGAATTACAGTTGTAATATAAAGTTCGGTCCGCGAGTTATAACCTCAAAGGTGTTACTATAAATCCACAAAAAACCCATTAAAACAAAAGTAACACAAAAACCCCATCAAAACAAAAGTAACACAATAAGCCCAAAGAATTTGATGAAACAAAAATTGGTTTCATCATAAAATTTGATAAAACCAATTCTGAAATTTGGGGTTGTTGTATACATTTTTTAAAATTTGGGTTTTTGTATCAATTTTGTTTAAGATGGAGTTTTAATGGATCCCAACATTTGAATGAGGTTTTTGTAACACAAGTTTGGTCACTTTGGGTTTTTATGACTAGTCTGAATAAAGTTTGGGACAGAAAGATCTATTTTCCAAGTCGAAAGCACGCGTTTCGAGCGTCTATTCTCCACAAATTTGTAGGGGGTTATTTTCTGTGTCTCCAATTTGGGATGGATACAAGTGTCACTAAAGTATAAACAACGAAAACTTTTATTACAGTCATTTAGGGACGTTTATAAATGTCCCCAAAACTGTGGGTGTTTGCTGATTGTGACAGAATAAGCTGCCTGACGGTCCGACGGCTCACCTTCTTTGGTAAGATCATTCGACGGCGGCGAGCAGCCCCGAGTCAAACTTTTGTTCCCCTTCACTGTTCACTCGCTTCTGCTGTTAAAGGAGTAGATTAAATATTTTTTTCGAAGCATACTACTAGCTAACTATATGGTTCTCTTTAATCCCTATCGATATTATATAAACCTTTTCTCTTTGTATGTATATGTATAATACGTAATTTGTACTAGTTATTTTTATTAAAATAGATTTTAGGAACAAATAAGCAGAGAAGTGTCATGTGCTAGCTATCTACTTACAAATATATTAGAGACAGCCACATCATTAAGAACAATAAACTAACATCTGACTTTAAACATTTTCTTGACCTAATAAAACAGATAGAGAGTTATTTATAACCCGAAGAAATATTTGGAAAAGGCTCCATATAATGGTCGATCTTTGGGAGAAAAATGTTTTATTGGGTAACGACAAGAAGTACCCGTCGAAGGATTATATTTTTTCAAATAATAATTACTTTATGTTCGTTTTATATGATAGTATTCTGAAAACAGTCTTACGACACATTACTATATCACACACCGAGATTATCGATGTCGATAGCTTAGCAAGGTACAATAATTATGCACTATAAATTAAAGATGCCACTAATTGCAGGAGAGAGAATGTCCAGTTTTCTCGCGACCAAAATGGTTCGAGATTTTTTATCACGTAGTATCACAAATGAGGGTTTTGGAAATGATCAAAATGGTAAGCAGCAAGACAGGGTAGAGGTTTTGAAGATTCAGAAAACAAAGGATTGGGTATCACTGGTTAGTGGTTCGCCAGGTAAAGTCTTCACAAGATTCGGGAAAAGATTTAGAGAATGATGATAAAGGTTCCATTGCAGTTTAAAATAAAAAGAAAATTTTTCAACTTTAACATCGGTAAGGATTGATTGTGAATATAAATCTTTTGTTGTTAGCAAAAAATCTGGTGATATTCTTTTTAAAGAAGAAACTAGAAATACAAAAGTTTTGATTTCGTCTTAGCAAATCTGTTTTGATATGGTTGGAGAATATTATGAGGAAACAATCTCTGACAGATTTTTATAGAGCTTGGCATTGGATTTTAGAAAAGGGTACAGAGCATCTGTTGTTAGTAAGAGATAAGAATAAGTATAGAGAATTTCTACGTCTTACCATTACAAAAAATAGGGTTAAACATCTAACAATTATGCCTGCTAAAAAAGGTATAAATAGATGGAAAAGATCTGTGATATGTTTTGATAAACTCTTATCTAGAAAACTCATTCTCAATGAATCTGTTCAAAACAAGGACCCCGAGAAACAACTAGAAAAACAGTCTGCAAAACAGGTTTTCGTTGCAAAATCTATATTGTTCTGAAGTGCAGAATGAGCACATAAGTTCTTTTAGAAGTTATTTAGACTAACATATAATCATTGAATCTTCTCATAGGGTCGAGTCTTGGATTAATTTAGGTAAAGATATTGCAAATAAATTCTGCATCAAATCTGAGTTTGAAAATTTCCCCTTTGAGGAGAAGAAAGCTTTATTCTTTGTATCTGTTGAGCAAAAAAACCAAATGCTCAATGGGGTCTATGGATTTTTGATGGTGCAAACATTAGGATTTATCCATGGTGGCCATCGGTGAACTCTATCATAAATCTTTCACAAAGTACATAAGTACTTGGATCGAGGTAAAACGTGTCTTGTTTAATCTCTGGAGTAATAAGCTGTTTAATCTTATTTGTTTCAAATATGTAGGTCTTCTTGAGATTCATACTTTAACATTAACTTGGGAGGATGCTTCTGCAATCAGGTTATTGGTCTAATGTTTTGATCAACATGAATCTTCTTATATGTTTCATTTTAATGGTCAATCTTTTTCGATTCAAGTCACACCAACGAAGTTCACTAATGGCATGACTGATCAGGCGTATAAAAGATTTAGGATTTCTAAAAATACCCCCGATTTTTTGGAGAATAGAATTTTGAATTTAAAAGAGAATTTCTCAGCTTTCCAAATTGGGTGGCCGAGTATTCAACATGCAAGTTCTTCTTCGAGTGATTCTAGCAAGAAGTTATGTGTGTATAAATCTTCTTTCGCGGAGAAAGGAAAGTTGATCATCCAGCATCTTCAGATTCAAATTCTAATTCTATTTCGAATTTAAATCTAGTGGTTACCATTGAGCCAAAATGAAAATCTAGAAGGGTTCAAACTTAATTATACATCCACCTTTTTTGTTTAACGCACCTGTTATATCACCAAATCTCAATTTGAATTTAGGCCACTCAACCAACGTCTGTTTCACAACGACTCTTTCACCAATTTCATCTTCCGAGGATGATGTTTTGTCTTTAACTTATTTTCAAAAGGTTGATGCAGTCAATGATGAGTTTCCCCTACTGGGGAATAACCCAATCCTAGTAGTCTATGATAACTCTGATGAAGTCAATTCACAAGGGCAATGGAGTCAGATTAAAGATACAATTGATCAGGAGTTTAGAAAGCAATTTTAAGATTTTTTTAGGAATATGATCAATTTAGGGCTCAGAATAGGTCTGTTCTTCAAAGGAAATAAAAAGGAAAATGTCGAAGCAATGATGGAACCTATGAAAGCGCATCTCATAAACTTTAGAGCAAAGAATGGTAAATTCACCTAATGTCATTTGTTTTTGTTTTTTTGTGGTTTTCTTTGGGTTACTCTTTTTTCATGGATTTTAAAATCATTTGTTGGAATGTTGGGGGTCTTAATGATCTTAAAATAAGAGATGTTATAAAAAAGAAATTTAGAGATGGGAAACCTCGTATACTATTCTTTTGCAGGAGACCAAGATCCAATAGTGTAATGATCTTCTTTTTTGGCAGACTTGGGGAAATAAGCATGTTCAGTGGCTTGATGCTCCTTTTGAAGGAAAATCAGGTGGTGTTCACTGTTGTTGGGATGAATCAAAACTACTATTTTGGATTCCCTTATAGTTCATTATTCAATTACAATTCTTTGTAAGATGCACAACTCTAATTTTGAGTGGATTTTTACTGGTATCTACTCTAATAACACCAGTGAATTGAAACTATTTTACATAGAGATAGAATAAGTGAGGAGCTATTGTAGTTTACCTTGGGTAATTGGGCGAGACTTTAATGAAATAAGGTTTGTTCATGAGAGATCATCTAATGGTGAAGTAACTGCAGGAATGGCAAAATTTATAGATTCATTGCAAGACATGAGTTGTTGGATTTACCTCTTAACGGTGCCACTTTTACTTGGACTAATAACCAATTGCACAACATAAGAAGCAAAATAGATAGATTGTTGATCTCAGTATATTGGGAGCATTTCTTTCCAAGAGTGATGCAACAAGCCCTGTCAAGACCTTGTTCTGATCATTATCCAGGTACATTTCGCTGTGAGTCTTTCTGGTACACCCATCCTAATTTTATCTCTTTTATTTCGTCTACTTGGTCTTCTTTTCATGTTTTAAGAGGTGCTGATTTTTCTTTCTGTAAAAAGATGCAACTTTTAAAACAAATTTTGAGACTCTGGAGTAAATAAGAGTACGGAGATTTGGGAGAAGAATGAAGGAGTTAGAAAACATTTTCAAGACTCTAGATGCTGATGAAGATATTAAAAATGATCTTACAGAGGATAACTGGGATGAAAGATTACAAACTAGACAAGAATTTTGCAAGTTGGCAGTTCTTAAAGCTGAGAAATTGAGAGGTAGAGCAAGGGTTGATCATATGCAACAACATGATAATAATAATACAAAGTATTTTCATAGATTGGCTACACATAGAAGAAGAAAAAGCTATATTGGTACTATCAAAGTAAATAGAGACATGACAAATGATGATAAGGAAATCAGAGAAGGAATTGTGGATTATTTTCAGAACATATTTCAAAATCAAGTTATTAGAACTATTACAATGAAAAATATGCAGTTCAACAAAATAAATGAAGAAGTGAAGATTTGGTTGGAAAATAATATTTCAGAAAATGAATGCTTATCTGCTATGAAGAAGTTAGGATCAAAGGCACCAGGCCATGAGGGTTTTCCAATTACTTCTTTTTTCTTGTTTGGGACATTATCAAAGATGCTTTAATGATGGTTTTTGAAGAGTTACAAGAAAGAAGTTTCTTGGATTGAAGGCTAAAACACACTTTCATAGCCTTAATCCCCCCCCAAAAAAAAACCATAGAGGAGATCAAATATTTAAGGCCCATAAGTCTTGTTCATGGAGTTTACAAAATAATTTCCAAGGTTCTTGTAGACAGATTCAAAGCTACTTTACCAAGCATTGTCTCAGTTCATCAACTGCTTTTATCAAAAAGAGGCAAATCATAGGTGGTGTTTTAGTAGCTAATGAACTTATAGATTCAGGATTCAGAAGTAGTAAACCAGGAAGTCTTGTCAATGTGGATTTTGAAAAGGATTTTGATCATGTTTATTGGGATTTCTTAGATGAGATTCTAGCTTTAATGAGTTATGGATATAAATGGAGAAAATGGGTCAGGTGTTGTGCTGAATTTGCAAGTTTTTTTTTTTTATGTTAGTCAATGTCTCAGTAGCAGGATATTTTAAATCTAAAAAGGTAATTAGACAAGGAGATCCATTATCTACCTTTTTTTTTGGTGGGGGAAGCTCTATCTTATATGATTCAGCAAGCTCAGGAGCAAGGTTTCATCTTGGTTTTCAAGCAACTAATGGTAGCAAAAGTATCAGTAATTTGCAATTTGTTGATGACACTTTAATTTTTTTGGATGTTGATATTACTCAGGTGAAGCATATTAGATTGTTGCTGCTCTCTTTTGAACATCTAACATGCCTCAAGATTAATTTTGTTAAAGTAAAATTTTTGGTGTTGGTTATCATGGTGACTTGACTCAATTTTCTTCATTCTGGGTTGTTATACTGGTCAGAAATTCCTACAACTTATTTGGTTTACCTTCGGGAGATAAAAGTGGAGGGGCAGCAAAATGGGATAAAGTGTTAGATAAATGCACTGCGAGAATTGCAGGATGGCTGAAACCTTTGCTCAATCGACAGAGTAAGATCACTTTGAACAATAATGTCTTGGCCAACTTACTTGTTTATTATATGTATTGTTTGTGATGCCTGATTCAATTACAAAGAAACTGGAAAACTTATGAGGGATTTTCTTTGGAATGATAACAAAGGCAACAAAAAACTTCACCTTGTCAAATGGAATGCTTTAAGTAAAAGAAGATAATTTGGTGGTCTTGGAGGATGAACAAAGATTTTTTAACAAAGTGATAATGGAGATTTGCAACTGAAAATGATGTCTTATGGAGGGAGATTATTAATGAGAAATATGGAGTTGAACTTAATGGATGGTTTTCTAAAGTGCCAAAAATCACTTATGGCAGTGCAACACTATTTTTAGAAGTCATATTAAATTTAAAGTAAATTCTGGTAGTAATACCAGTTTTTGGACGAATACTTGGCTTGCTAAAATACCATGAATTTAAAATTTCCTAACTTATTTGGTGCTGCAAGAAGTAAGGATAAATATGTTGCTGAAGTTTTTGTGGAAGACTATGTTTTTGTTGGAATTTAACTATTCCTAGAAGATTAAATGCAGCTGTAGAGGTGACCTCTTTGATTTACAATGTAAATTGAATTTAGCGTCATTCAGAAGGGATTTGAATGGTGAGATTGAATGGTCAATTGGTAAGAAGGGTCACTTCTGAGTCAACTCCGTTTATGTTGTGCTGACAAGCTTGCCTACAGATCACGATCACATGTATATTCTCAAGCATATTTGGACTCGACATTTTCCTCCAAAAATCTGCCTTTTCTGTGGACATTGGCTTATAATATTATACCTACTATGGATATGTTAACAAGGATAGGAATTGAAACTGGTCAGAGATGCCCTTTTTGCTCTCATAATGAATCTGCCAGTCATCTATTTCTTCACTGTGATTTTGCAGATAAAATTTGGACTCATTTCAATGGTATGCTGCACTGGAAATTTACAATGCCAAAGAACATTTTCACAATGCTTATATCCTGGAATACTTCTATGCCTTCAAAGCAAGAATCTCAATTACAGTGCATGATGTATGCGGCTATTATTTGGTGTATATGGGGCGAAAGGAATGCTCGTGTTTTTCAAAACAAAAGGAATAATGAGAGAGCAATTCAAAACAAGATAAAATACATTTCATTTACTTGGTGTATTGTGTTCAAAAACTTGGAATCTCCAAGTTATTTATATGTTATTACAAATTGGCCTAATATGTAGTTTGATTCTATGTAATTTTGAGAAGTAGTCTGTTATTTCTCTTGTTTTTGTTCTTATTCTTTTTCTCTTGTAACCTTTGAGGGTGGTACAAATCTTTTGTACCCTCTCCTTTTTTGAACAATATATTCTCCTCTTTATCGATCAAAAATAAATAAATAAATACATTACTATATCTCTTAAGTAAAGTGGACACATACACAAAAAATATTGTACATAAATTCCATAAGCAAAGTATATATCACTTAAATGAAGTGGATGTACGTAATATATAATACTATACATAAATTCCATCATTGAAGTATCTCATAACAAAATACTGTACCTACTAGAAGTATGTTGCAAAGCAGAAGGATGGAAGTTAGCCCAAATTTATGTCGTCTTTATAACAGTGAGGTTGAAACTATTGATCATGTAGCGCCTCCTAAGCTAGCAGTTGACTAATCCAAGAGATTAACCAAATAAACAGGCACTAAGAATCTAAATTATTTACTTAACATTCAATTAAGAAATTTGCTATAAAGCTTAACCCAAAAATTAACCCCGCTCAGAACTATATAAATAAGAATTCCTCTCAAATGATACATATTCAATAGTCATTTTATTTGCAAATATAATATACAACATAATAAACATAACAGAAGACTCAACGCCACAAAGCTTCCACTGCGCATCTCTGATCTGTCTCTGAAACTGAAAGTGGGAATGGGTGAGCACATCATCCCTAAAAGGGGTGCCCCATAGGAATAACAACTAGCTTTCAAGTAATCATTAATATGATTCGAAGACAATGCAGGCTTTATTGAAAGTTGGTAATACAAGGAAAGACAATAAAACATAATGTAGAAACTTCTTCATAGACATTCATAAATAACAGTAAACATCCATGTATGAGACGTGCGTTGCCTCACATAAGGGAAGAGTAATATTCGTGCTAACCACACTCATTAGGTAATATTTGTGCTAACCACACTCATTAGAATACTGGATATAAAGGAAGAATAATATTCGTGCTAACCACACTCATTAGGTAATATTCGTGCTAACCACACTCATTAGGTAATATTCGTGCTAACCACACTCATTAGAATACTGGATATTGTGTCGGCACACATCTCATACCACACAAAGCACACAAAGGTATGCATGAATTTCACAACACCAAGATTGATTTGTAAAACAATAATGAATACAAGAGAGTTTGTTATCGGTTCCCACCTATTTTGATGACAAGCCACGCCTACCTCGAGATCCACGATCTTCCGGTTCATCATTTGAATCGATCGTTGTTAATATAGACTAACTGTTAATCACACAAGAAGTCTAAGAATCTAGCCAAAAGGCTCACACAAGGCTCATAACATAATCCCATATAATTCTCTAGTTATAAGCTAAGTGAAATATCTAAAGGTTCTAAGCCATTTATGGTTTTTTTACTTTTTCATACTTTATCTTTAGCATAGCTAAAGTTTACTAATCGAATCGGGTCAGTTCTATAGTCTATTAGCTAAGCCTTATGAATATCTACATCTTTGTAGAAGGAATCAAAGGTCAATCCGGACCATAAGGGTCCAATACACTAATTGAGAATTCTGGCTAAAATCCCAAGTCCACTAAGTCAGCCCATTAAACTAGGGCATGGTCTATCTGGTCCACTAACAGTCAACATTTGGTCAGAGGGAGTCAACATCTAAGTCCAAGTCAAAGTCAAAGCTTAACTCGGTCAACGAGTCAAGGTCGGGTCAACTGATTCAACTCAGGTCAAGACAGGGTTAACTCAACTCAGTTAGAAGAACCGAGTCAGCTAAGAAAATTAAGTCAGCTAAACACTTTTCTAACAATGACTAATAGGCAGAATTCTATTGCAGACAACCTTAAACTCGGTTTCTTACACTCTCAGCTTCTTGTTTAACAATTCAACTTCAATTCAAATACAAAACAACATGAATTTCATTTACAAACAACAACTCTGCTTACCTGCAATTGTAGTAGCAAGGCTCCACTGGAGCTATTAGTCATTCCCTACAACCATCATTACTAACTACACACATCAGGCCTGGATTAGACCCATTACATTCCTACTACTAAGTCCAGCTGACTTCTCGAGCAACCAAACATTCCCAACTGTGAAACTAACTTAACTTGCCAATTAACCATTCCCTGCAATTCAACTTCTTTAACATCTCCAAGACCCAGTACCTATCAAACCAACATCACCTGCAACTCCATCTCAGCACCAACAACACCTCTCCTTTACATTCTTGCAGTTCCAGTTCAACAATAACAACTACACATATACCACCACCATTCTTCAATACAAAATTGATATTACAAAACCACCACCAATACATATCTCCTCCCCTGTAACATCAACATCATCACCACCACAACTAAACTCATCTCAGCAATATCTTAATTCCATGAAACAACAACATCTAAACCATTATAACATACAAGCCCAACTGCCAGCAACAACCTAAACATTCATTTACAACATCCACTCAAACACCCACACCATAACGACTCCAATTTTAGCAAACTGACTTCAGTTCAACACACATACATCCCAATTCTTAATTCAACTATCAATTAAACATATTCATATAATAAAATTTAACTAAACTAAATCATCTCAGAGAATAATTACCTCAAATGGTCCATGGAAGCCAATTCTTCTTTACTTTGATTCAACTCAGCAACTCAGTTCATTTAAACAGAAAACAAATTTTAATTATTCGATTCCACAAAACCCATCTCCAATTAATCTTCTAAAGCCTCAATTGATCTTCCAATCCTTATTTGGTTCATTCTATGAAACCCTAACTATCAAATACAAACTGTTCTTCAACTTCAACTTCTAATTCAACTCATACCCAACTCTAGTCACTCCCTTAAATCCTCAATTTCATCTTAATCTTCAATTGAATCCATATCTCGCAAACCCTAATTCTTCAATTCATTTCCAAAACATCTTCAGAACTTTAATTAAGAACAAACCTACCTTTAATTCAATCCCCTAAACCATTAACTTCATCTTCTAATTCTTCCTTGAACTTCTTATGGAAACCCAAGCTCACTGATTTCACAAATCAGTTTCTTTCCAAACTTGATTAGCCTCAAAAAAATATATCCATGAGGCTTTGATTAAATCATGTATCTCAGCTCATAGCTTCAATCATCATCACTTAACTCATCTTAAATTCAAATCCTGAAACCTTAATTCAACTCACAGAAGAAAACTGTAACTCTGATTCATCTTTTCTTCTTCATCAACGACAACCTCGACTCCTCCACCATCTTTAAAACTTATTACCTAATATTCATCAATCAATTATCACTCGAACATCGCAAAACTCTCAAAGAATCGCCAGAGGCGAAGAACAGAAGAAGGGAAAGGAAAGAAGAAGAAGAATGGGGAGAAAGAAAAGAAAAAGAATGGTTTTCTTCGATCTGGTTATATGAGACCAAATAGAATCTCACTGGGACACTCGAAAACAAGCTAAGGCATCCATACAATACCCCGAGAAAAAGACGCTTTTACCCTTCATGTCGATCCAATGATATCTTCTTCGTCTGCTACCCGATTGACACATTCGAGTAGTCCATTCCGCGTAACTTTTCGAGCTCTATCTAATGATACTAGTTTTGAATATGAAAATCGTTGTTAGATTATTTCCCAATAATTAAATTTAATATTAACTAATCGAGTCTTTAACGGCCAAGCTGTCTTTCAATCATCTCTATATCGACTCTTGACCGGTCTAATAGTATTGACGAACTTGAAGATCACTACAGATCATCTTTTTTTTACATTGCAGTTGGGCCAGGTACATATCGGATATATTCCTCTGTTTTGTGCAAGCTTTGTGAGTATTTCATTTTAATTTCACGAGTTTGTTGCTGAGTTGGAGAATGAACAGAGTGTCGACAAATAGAGTAAAATAGTTTGGCATTTGCTTATTTTCCCTATTAGCTGAGAATTATGGTTAGAAAGAAATATAAGAGTGCATGGGGGAATACCTAAAGCCGAAGATGATATGGTGCATGTAGTAAAGCTGGACATTTGCCTTTAGAGTTCAAATATTTAAGAATTTCTCAATGAATCAAATCATCTATCATTAGGAAGACATTATGACTATGTAATAGGGTTTTTTATTCTTCTATGTTGGGGGGTCTCTTGACTATATTGTACATTACTTTGTAAATACTTTTTTCCCCGTTTAATATATCCTTCTTTTCTCAATAAAAAAAACAAACACATTGCTAGTAAAGAAAAAACTCCTTTACTCCTTCTGGAGAGAATAATCAGATTCATGAAAATCACGAGGCAGTTTTTGATATTTATATCAGTGACTCTCCTGGTACAATTGAAGAGGGGAGTTATTTAGGTTCTAACTCGGTTGAATTTGTGGATAAAGAAAATATTCTAATCAACCAATATGGATCTAATTGAGCTTCGAGTTCAAATCCTCTACATGTGTCTAAATCAATTAATAATTTTGTTGTGACTACTGCTTTGCAAAAAAAGAGGATCCAGGAAAACAAAAATTTAATGAATCTCAACTTTCCTCTTGTAAATCTTATTATTTCTATGCTAATATTACATATCAAAGCAGTCGTTTATAACTATTATGAGATATTAGTTCTGCTTTACTTTCTGATTATTAGTATAAACTTATGTTGTAGGGTAAAAATTGAAAATGGTATAATGGGGTAGGTTGATGAGAAACGAGTCTAAACCCTAAACAGATGTACTGCGCATGAGTACTTTAGATTCGAGAGATCAATCTATACAATTTTGTCCTAAACCAAGAAATGATCGTTCCAGTGTTGCTTCGATCACAAAGGAGAAGGGTTGGTCTCAGGGAGGGAAGCATAGGAAGTGTTGATATCAGATTGGTAGACTCTGTGAGAGGTGAAGGTGCATGAGCGTGTATCAGAGAATATAACATGCTTGAAGGTTGTAAGAAATGTATTTTGTGTATTCTGGATACTTGTGATGAAGATTATGATTGCTTGTTCAGAAAATAGATCCGAAAAATCTATTTATGTGTAATCATGCTTTTACACCCTGATCTCGTAGGAAGTGGAAGTTGTGAAAGAGTGAGAAGGTGAGGATTGTGTGAAAGTGATGAAACCGTCTCCCTATGATGGAGGGAAGGCTAGGTGGTTGCATACCCACTACCCCTTCACTAGTCAACTATCTGTATATCCCGACACTTTCTCATAATAAGTGCATTGCACACCTCATTACCGTAGACCGCTAAACCAATACCCTAATGAACATCCCCCCATCTGTGATATTATTGATGTCTCGAGTGAAAAATATGAAAGAAGTCAACTTGCATGACTAGATTTACCCGCATGACCAGGTTGACTTGTATAACCGGGTTGACAAATTGTGTCGTGTGGAACCTGGTTATCCAACATCTCTTTTTGACACCATGAGACATGAAGATTGGTCATGAGAAGTGGAGAAGAAGATCTGCGATCATCCAATCAACTAATTATGTGTTGTTGATCGTGTATAAGACCTTGTAAGGTTTCGACCAATCACATGAGAGCTATGTTGCAAGTAGGTAGTGACAGGTCAGGTCTCATATGACTTGCCATGAGAAGTACTCAAAAGACCAGTACATGATGCTCTCCATTGAATAACTTATCGTATTAGGTTATTTAAATTAATCCGATGCATATAAAGTATCGTTCATAATGGACGATTTGGATCACAGATTTTTTTTATATAACTTTTAAAGGAACCGGACCGGCCCTCTTTGATCAACCATAGATGGCTGCACATGTGAGCCATGGACGATGTGATTGGCCTGTCAAGGAGAGGGACGAAAGGTAGCAGTCACAACACCTCAATGGTCGATCATAATTGAATCTAGATCGGTAAAACCAGCTAGCTAAGTTGAGCGATTAAGATCAATCCACTACTGACACGGACGGTTTATTAAACCTAATAAGGTTTTTAAGGAAGCTCGACTAGCCTAATTTGGATAGTCATTGGGAGCGAAGAAGGTAGGCTATGAGCGACCTGATTGACTGAAAAAATAGAAGGCGGCATGTGGTCACCATGGAGCTTGGTCGGTCAAGCATAGCAAGAGCCAGGCTAGTTAAATCGACCGGCCAAGTTGAATGGTCCTGATCATTTTTCGAATAACTTGGGAAGCTAATATCTAATTCTTAATAGAAATAGGTAGCTCGACTAGCATACTTTGGCCGACCAATGGGAGCGGAGCATGTAGGCTACTAGCAATATGATTGGTCAGGATAATAGATGAGTGACAGGTAGTCACTATGGTACCTGATTGGCCGAGAATAGAAGGAACTAGGTTAGCTAAATTGATCGGCCAATTTGGATGGTCGTGATGGTTTTGCGGCTGACTTGGACGGGAAAGATTTAATTTAACTAAATTTAAGCAGCTCGACTAGCCTACTTCAGACGACTATTGGAAACGTAACATGTTTTCTATGAGCGATCTGATTTGTCGATTTAAAAAGGGGGCGACAAGTAGCCAATACGAGACGTGATTGGTCGGTTATATGTGTGACGAACCGGAAAAATTACGCCTAGCACGCCTGGGATCGCAGGCCATAACTCCCCTGTGCACCATAATGATGCTACTTACCAGGCCTTATATCTAGGTAAATGCACGTCCCTTGCAATCATGCTCGTGGAGCATGATGCAACTAACTTAGATTCCATATCATTCTAAACTTACCTTTGTCCGCAAAAGGGTATAAGGCCATAAGGCCAAGGCCAATGCATATTTCATCCTTCACTGGCTTTGCCTCAATGTAGGAAACTCATCACTGAATATACTATCTAGCTGAGCGATCGTCATACTACCGAATATTGTCCATGCATAAGGCATAAGCCATGGACTTGGGCTTAGGCCGCTCCAATCCTATTGCTATTTCCCAACTGTGCCTACCAACTATGTGTAGCTTGATAGGAATTGCTGGCATGCAACTAAGCCGTATCAAGCTTGTCCACAATCATCTCTTTCATCGAACTACCGAGCTTAGATTATATGAGGGGGAAACATGCTGGACCGGTAATGCTGCAACTCGTTGCAGCTGCCTACGTACCCTTCCCTACTCTAAAGGGATCAAGCACAGACCGTAGTTCATCCTTGAAGGAACAAGCAACTTAAAACAACTCATTTGCAAGGCCGTGGCCTATCAAAAATGGTAATGTCCTACTCTGTATAGGTCGTTCCGTCAAAATGCTTCCAAGTGATGCATATTTGGTCTGCAGCATGGCATAGTGATGCCAATGATTACTATGCTCCATCGTCAAGACTACGTAGATATAAATGAGGCTTAGGCATATCATTTACTACGTTCCGGCTAGGCCACGAAGCTTACTTGGTGCATGGTACACATATGCACCTTCAACCAACTACCCCTCCCTATATATGTTAACTTGCAATTTCTACAACTTTGGAAAGGGGAGCAAAATGACTTCACCAAATCCCAAGGACGTGATGGCTGAACATGACTCCTTGGACAATTGCAATGTACGGCTGTGATGTATGTACATTCAGTTCTGGCTGACAGGCCAGTTCCAATGCCCGACCATGATGGCTGCACATTTCTTGAGCCAGGTCCAGTAAAGGGCCGTGATGGGTGTATTTCCGGCTTTGGCCCATAGGCCACTCCAATGTCCAGCCGTGATGGATATATTTTTCCAAGACCATCCTGCTCTTGTCTGTTGCGATACTGGACATATGCCAATGACCTGCGTAATGCACCACTGTGGCGCTACTTTGTTCTAGGCCAGCCACCTAACTGGCCTGAAGCATCTTTGGTGCGAGATTGGGTCTAGGTGAATGTTCCTCTTAACACGCAATGGAGCTTGAGACAAAGCATAATATCAAGACATGGCGCATCTTTTAGCACGCGCCATGCTAAAAATTCGGAATGTTACATCAGTCACCTCTTTAAAGAATTTCGTCCCCGAAATTCAAAACAAAACTATTGTGGACTAACTCTTCGGTTTGGATTCCTGAGGAAAAGTCTCATACTAGATGCTCAGAAGTTACCAGGCTTCTTCAGTTTGTCATGGAACATCAATTAGGACCTTCTGAGCAAGCCCCCATACCACATACTCCGGAATCCAAAATGAGTCCATAATGTTACCGAGAACCACAATTGAATAGTTGCCAAAAGGATATCTCAACAAGGTATCTTAAATTTGCATCCCATACTACACACTCAGGAGTCCCTAAAGTTCACAAGGTTGATGCCAAAAACATCTATTACTGTGTGGAACAGGATCCAGTTTCCCACCGTC
The DNA here is from genome assembly GCF_003573695.1 of Papaver somniferum. Taxonomy (NCBI): domain Eukaryota; kingdom Viridiplantae; phylum Streptophyta; class Magnoliopsida; order Ranunculales; family Papaveraceae; genus Papaver; species Papaver somniferum. The sequence goes on along the minus strand of NC_039363.1, from coordinate 156,585,118 downwards.
CCTGACGGTCATCCAGGTTGCCACACGGAAGTAGGATACTAGCCGGGTCTGACATCGCACACCATTGGCCAGTTGCCAACGTACGGGGATGATAAGTCCCATTGTCTACCCACCATCGCAGACAGTCTTCCGGATTTTCACTCGTAAGTGGGGTTCCACCTAGTCCATGCAAACTCACGGTATTTAAACAAGCTCAACTCGATTCGCAAAAGTAACTGGCATAAAAGTTACAACTCTTTCCGCGTAAAAGTTGGCCTACTCTCCAACTTTAAGTTTCCATTAAGGAAAGTACTCACTTGACGAGTCCATTACTCACTGTCCCTAGAGTTTTCTCGGAACTTGCTCTGATACCAACAGCGACGGACCGGAAAAATTACGCCTAACGCGCCTGGGCACGCAGTCCAAAACTCCCCCTTTGCACCAAGATAATACTACTTAACGGGACTTATAGTTAAGAAAATGCACGTCCATTTACCTTTGGATGCATGCTCGTGGAGCATGATGCAGCTAACTTAGCTTCTACACCGTTCCAAACTTACCCTTTCCCGCAAAAGGGTATAAGACCAAGGCCAATGCATATTTCATGCTTCACAGGCTTTGCCTCAACGTAGGAAATTCATCACTGAATTTCCTATCTAGATAAGCGATCGTCATACTACCGAATCTTCTCTATGCATAAGGCATAAGCCTTGGACTTAGGCATAGGCCGCTCCAATCCTATTGTCATTTCCCAATTGCGCTTACCAACTTTGTGTAGCTTGATAGGAAGTATGAGCATCCACTTGCTGGCATGCAATTAAGCCTCATCAAGCTTGGCCACAATCATCTCTCGCATCGAACTACCGAGTTAAGATGATATGAGGGGCCAACGTGCTGGACCAGCAATGTTGTAACTCATTGCGGCTGCCTGCGTATCATTTCCTACTCTAAAGGAATCAAGCACAGACCATAGTTCATCCGATAAGGGACAAGCAACTTAAACCAACTCATTTGCAAGGTCGTGGACTAGCAATAATGAGAATGGCCTAGTCTGTATAGGACGTTCCGTCAAAATGCTTCCAAGTGATGCATATTTAGTCCGCAACATGGCATAGTGATGCCAATGATTAATATGCTCCATATTCAAGGATACACATCTATAAATGAGGCTTAGGAATATCATTTACACCGTTCCGGCTAAGATATGAAGCTTACTTGGTGTGTGGTACACATATGCAACTTCAACCAACTACGCCTCCCTATATGTTAACTTGCAATTTCTACAACTTTGGAAATGAGAGCAAAATGACTTCACCAAGTCCCAATGACGTGATGGATGCACATGACTCCCTGGCTAATTGCAATGTATGTCCGTGATGGATGTACATTCAGTTCTGGCTCACAGGCCAGTTCCAATGTCCGACCATGATGGTTGAACATTTATTGAGCCAAGTCCAGTAAAGGGCAGCGATGGATGTATTTCCAGCTTTGGCCCATAGGCCACTCCAATGTCCAGCCGTGATGGCTGTATTTTTCCAAGACCAGCCTGCTCTGGCTTATTGCGATACTAGCCATAGGCCAATGACCTGCTTAATGCACCACTGTGGCGCTACTTTGTCCTAGGCCAACCACCTAACTGTCTTGAAGCATCTTTGGTCCGATATTGGCTCTAGGTGAATGTTCCTATTAACACGCAACGGAGCTTGAGATGAAGCATCATCTCATGTCATGACGCATCTTTTAGCATGCACCATGCTAAAAATTCGGGGTGTTATATCATTCACCCCTTTAAATAATTTCGTCCCCGAAATTCAAAACAAAACTATTGTGGACTAACTCTTCGGTTTGGATTCCTGAGAAAAAGTCCCATACCAGATGCTCGGAAATCCCCAGGTTTCTTCAGTTTGTCATGGAACATCAATTAGGACCTTCTGAGCAGACGTGCCATGCCCCATACTCAGGAATCCAAAATGAGTCCACAACGTTATCGAGAATCACAACTGTCCAGTTTCCAAAAGGATATCTCAACAAGGTATCCTAAATGTGCATCACGTAATACGCACTTAAGAGTCCCTAAAGTTCACAAGGTTGATGCTAACAACATCTAGTACCATGTGGAACAGGATACAGTTTCCCACCGTCCCTGACGGTCATCCAGGTTGTCGCTCTCAAGAGGGATGCTAGCCGGACCTGAAAACGCACACCATCGTCCAGTTGCCAACGTATGGGTATAATCAGTCCCATTGTCAACCCACCATCCCAGACGTTCTTCCGGATTTCCACTCGTAAGTGGGGTGCCAGTTAGACAGGCAAACTCACAGTACTTAAACAAGCTCAATTCGATTCGCAAAGTAACTGGCGTAGCAGTTACAACTATTTCCACGCAAAAGTTGGCCTACTCTCCAACTTTAAGTTTCCATTAAGGAAAGTACTCGCTTCATGAGTCCATTACTCATAGTTCCTAGAGTTTTCTCATAACTTGGCTCTGATACCAACTATGACGGACCGGAAAAATTACGCCTAGCGCGCCTGGGCACGTAGTCCATAACTCCCCCTGTGCGCCACGATGATGCTACTTACCGGGCCTTATATCTAGAAAATGCACGTCCATTTTTCCTTGCAAGCATGCTCGTGGAGCATGATGCAGCTAACTTAGCTTCCACACTGTTCCAAACTTACCCTTGTCCGCAAAAGGGTATAAGGCCATAAGGTCAAGGCCAATGCATATTGAATGCTTCACTGGCTTTGCCTCAATGTAGGAAATTCATCACTGAATTTCCTATCTAGCTGATCGATCGTCATACTACCAAATCTTGTCCATGCATAAGGCATAATGCATGGACTTAAGCATTGGCCGCTCCAATCCTATTGTCATTTCCCAACTGCGCTTACCAACTGCGCTTACCAACTTTATGTAGCTTGATAGGAAGTATGAGCATCCACTTGCTGGAATGCAAGTAAGGCTCATCAATCTTGTCCACAATCATCTCTTGCATCGAACTACCGAGCTCAGACGATATGAGGGGCCAACGTGCTGGACCGGCAATGCTGCAACTCATTGCGCCTGCCTACGTACCCTTCCCTATTCTAAAAGGATCAAGTACAGGCCGTAGTTCATCCGCGAAGGGACAAGCAACTTAAACCAAATCATTTGCAAGGTCTTGGTCTAGCAATAATGGTAATGGCCTAGTCTGTATAGGTCGTTCCATCAAAATGCTTCCAAGTGATGCATATTTGGTCCGCAGCATGGCATAATGATGCCAATGATTAATGTGATCCATCGGAAAGGATACGCAGCTATAAATGAGGCTTAGGCATATCATTTACATCGTTCCGGCTAAGCTATGAAGCTTACTTGATGCATGGTCCGCATATAGGAATCCATATATCGTGCTTGCTCCAATTTTGAGTGAAATTAGACAAATTCGGGGAATCCATGTTACTCAGCTGAGAATGAACATGGATGTTAGGTAATCTTTAGGATTTCTGCTGGGGAACATAGGGATAAAACATTCTGATAATCAAGTATTGTGGGGGAAATCCCAAAATGACTGTTATGCCCTTTCAGATCAAATTTTGGTAAAATGACTATTTTCCCCTGGTTTAAAACTCGATGAATATGACTTTTCAATTCGACCATTTTGCCTCTGATATGTAAAATTATTATTTTACCCATGTCCTGAAAATTCACCAAAAATGACTGTTTTGCCCTTTGTCGAAAATCCACCATCAACAACTTAATTTTCTCAAATATGATAAAAATAAAAATCCTAGCTTGGAATGCCCATGACGTGGTTCAAAAAACACTAAATAACATTTCAAATTCTTAATTGATTCTGAGCACCCATATATTGTTTTTTTTTGGTCAGAAACAAAGAAAAAGAGATCGGTGGTTAATAATTTTCTAGCAGACTTTCCCAATGTTTTCATTGTAGACCCTGTGGGCATAGAACGAGGACTTGCTATGGCATGATTTGATGGCTTTAATTTTGATTAATGTCCTAGTTTAAAATAAACTTCTTCGAGAAAGAATGGTTGTTAACATGATTTTACGGTTCACCATATAAACCATCTAATTTTGATTATTGGAAATTTTTAGATAAAATTTCGGCGAAAGTAAATTATAATAAGATTGCGTTGATAACAGGAGCATGTAACCAAATTCTTAATAAATATGATAAACAAGGAGGTGCTCCTTTTGTAGAAACTGAGGCAAAACCTATTAGGGAGTTTTAAGATAATTCTCAGGTGGGGAAATTGAATTAATAAAATGACCTCGGATTTTTCGAATATTAAATAACCACGCTGTTACGAATTCCTTCAGGACCCAACTAAACTGGTCCATCTCATTTGAAAACGGGTCAAAATCTCACCAGAGGAGATGAAAAAATTGAGGAAAATACTCTTGTTTCCTAGTCGAGATGCCACCTATAAGACATATCAGTGGGAACGAGGAAAGGCGAGAAGTCGAAAGAAAAAAGAAACTCCAAAGAAAGAAGGAGAAGCATATTGAAAGGGAAGCATTCCACCTGTCTCTATCTCTTTGTCCGCCGCTTCTGGTGTCTACCTCGCCAGCTAGATCTTAAATCGAAGAAAGTGTTAAGCCTAACCCGCGGAACATCGTTCTCAAGTGCATGTTCATCTTCTTTTTCAGACGGTGTTTAATTATTTAAGCAAATAGGTTCCTTTTATGATTCTAAGCCAGGCAGAACCTCTCATCTTAGAAGAGTATTTCGGTCTTTCAACAAGTGGTGCAGATCCCTACTTTCACAACTTCCTCTCCTCTTAGTCTAAATATATTGACCTCCCCCATTTTGTTAAGGTTTCGATTTCGGTCAATGGTCTAGTCAACCTATCAGACATGAGAAATCCGCGATCACAGATATAAGCCAATTAAGTCTACGACTGAGATCCTTTCATATATATATTGACACTCTCTACCTAGGCCCGCGCGCGTTATGCGACGAAAGAAGGGAAGCTAACCGCATGGTCTTTCTCCCTGTCGACCTCAAGCTGATATAGGAAAGTGGGGGATAAAACATGTAGTGGCTTAAGGCATTGGTTTACTAAGTCTCAAAGACGTGGTAGGAGCTAAGTTTATTGGATAGGAGAGGTAAAGACATAGATAGCTTTTTACCGTTAGCAAATGAGATTATCAATAATTTATTGATCGGTGCTCGTAAATTAGGATTCTTGGTGTGGGATAAAGAGGATTAGAAGCAATACCAAGCAGCTTCTTTGGCGATGCCCACAAAATGGATTCCACCTTTAATGACTTGTGCTTGTGAACCTTACTTATGAGATCGAAGACTTGGACCAGACTCTTTTTTTTCAGATAGTTATAATAGACTCTATTGTGAGCTTACTGGCTTTGTTCCATCGGTTCAAGAACTCCCCTTCGCTCCTTTTGCGTGGTTTCTCCCATTAGAGGACGCCTATACTAAGCCTTCAAAACTTGTGACCACCTATCCAGAGGCGGAGGTTTTTCTTATGGGAAAAATTAGGCTAAGGCCCAACCCATGGATAACCCATAATATGAGGCCCTTAATTAAAAGAAATTTAAATCTAGGCCCCGAGTTATTAAAGGACATCCATACCCTTTTATATATTGTCAAGCCCATAATTAAATAAAATTTAAATTTAGGCCCAAAATTATTAAATCTAGCCCCAAAATTATTAAAATACGTGTGAATGTGTAAACAGAAGTTACACATGCATATGGCATGTGTATCCATAAGTTACACATCCTTATGCCATGTGTAATGCAAAGTTACACATCAAAAAAATAGACATCAAAAAGAACGCATACAAAAAATAGATGTATTACTTTAATATTCATTTACAATAATTTCTTAGCATGTCTAACTAGACATGCATCTGTCTAGTGTAATTGAGAGTTACATATGCATCTATCTAGTGTAATTGAGAGTTACACATGCGTCTGGTTTGTGCTTTTATGAAGTTTAAATCTTTTCCTTTCCTTCTTGTCTTCCTCCCTCCAATATGCTTTCATATCTGCAACGAAATAAACATCCATGGATTAGGTTGGATGAACAAAAAGCAAAAAAATAAAAATATTATAGAAAAAATTGTAAGGAAAAATTATAGAACAAAGATCACAGAAAATACACATGATAACCTATCTTAGTATGTGTAACTGGGAGTTACACATGCATCCGTCATGCGTAATTATCAGTTACACATCCATATAGATGTGTATGCAGAAGTTACACATCCGTCATGAGATCGGTTTCTTCACAACACGATAAAGAAACTTGAAAGCAAGTGAATGTATCTTGAGTCAGAGCCCTCATTCTGCGTCCAGTTATGAGAATGTTTTCAAGGTATATGCTACTTCCTACTAGCAAGCATTTGTAACACCACTCATAACTTCATAGCATAAAATTAAACATTCCAAACAATCTTCTAGTAAAATTGAGACATGAAATAGTTTACTTCCTTGTGAAACGATGCTTGGTATGTACTCTATAACTTGATTGTTTACGTTCATAAGTATATCATGGTAAAGAAGATGAGTTAGTGTCAATTAAGCAGAAGTAGTTACATTCGATATGAGCCGTAATTTGTGCTTCAATACAAGAGAGAGTTGTCAACAGCAGCAGCAGCACCACCACCACCACCAGAGAGAGCCGTAATTACTTACCTATAGGCAGAGATATATAGGGGCATCTGGATTTGCTCGCAGTAGTATTAACTTATCACCTCGATCATCATTGACAACAAGCCTATCATTTCTGTTGTTTCAGGAATAATTGCTCTAAATTCTCAATCACTAACTGAACTTGAATCATTCAAAGTGGCGTTATTATACAAGATTAGATGTAACTACTTAGTTTTAATCATACACAATACTACTACTTGTGAAAGGCCTACTAATTTGGCAACTGCTTGTGTAAAAACTATATGTAAGTAAAATCTATGTAACCTGAAGTTACACATTCAATCGACATGTGTAACTAGAAATTACCAATCTAATTAGCATGTGTAACTAGAAATTACACATCAAATTAGCTTGTGTAACTAGAAGTTATACATCTAATTAGCATGTGTATCTATAAGTTTCACATACTTTTGCATACCAATAAATACAAAAGGAAAATCAAACACAATCAACTAAAATTCCCAATACAAATTTAATAGATGTATTATGTTACAAATGAGTTTCACAAGGTAGTAAATTTAGTGATTCTTAGAACAATCAATCTTAACTAATTAAACTACCGAATTGCATGCCATAATACTTTTAGTACTGCAATCAAGTAATCTAAAGAAAACTGTCAGCTGTATTTTAATATGATTTATTGACATAGCGCATACTACTGAGAAATGATGACAAAGTTAATCCATAAGTACAGGTCTAGATAAGGGTTCAGTGCAGGATGGAAGCCAAATACACACTATGAATACTGAAAAGCAAAAAAACTGTGAATTATTATGTATAACGTACCATATCCAGAGTGAAAACCCCTCAGAGATCGAGAGTGAATGTGGTTTGGTTTGCAGCTGATGAATCCATCTTTATCCAACTTCCTAATGTTTTTCCCTGCACAAGACATCACAAAAACAGTAAATTCAACCAAAAATAAACATAACGTAGATACAAACCAGTAGATCCACGTAGCATGTGCAACTAGTAGTTATACATTCGGTTAGCATGTGTAACTATAAGCTACATATTCAATTAGCATGTGTAACTTGCAGATACACATGCATCTGAATTGTGTAACTAGGAGTTGCACATGCATCATACTTATATATGTCAACATAAAATCAGCAAATTCATGTGATACATTAAGTGGTAAAGTATCTGAGTCCATAAGACCATGCATAATATACCAAAAAAAGTGATGTTCAGCTATTATCCATGTAGAAAAGCTTGCAATTCATTCTATGCGGCTATGCCTCGTTTATAATAATGAACCTACATAAATAATCTTGGGGGAAAATTGGTTACCATAAAAAAGTTCAGGTACTTGGGAAGAAGATCATCGAATCCATCTGAGATGAAGACACGTCTGACGAATCCATCGAATCCATCGAATGTCAATGCTAGTTAGGGAATCATACACATTTCGGAAAGGGTTGTATATCTAAGAAATTTGCTCTTTGAAACAAGTAATGCTGATTATTGCTGGTTTAAATCATGATAAATTTATGATGCAGAGTATCAGAAATATCAACAGGTACATGAGAACATAAGCTAGAAGCTAAAATATTAAACTGGAATTGTCAAAGCAATTTCAAATCTTTAGAGTAAGGACGTACCTTGACTCTGAGCTCATTGATAATCCGCTGAACTGTCAAATTTTGACCATGAGCTCATTTTTCAGCTTGTCTCTTTTCTACATTGCCTGAATTTTACACAAAATAAGCATCTAAGATAACGAAAACCTATGATTTCAAGTTTGAATAACTGAGAAGCTAGTACAACATACTTAGCATCCAACATTTACAAGTGAATAGAGAGTTATAGCATAACTGAAAACAGAAGAAGAAACAAAATTAGAATTTCCATGAAAAGGAAAAAGAGAACCAATACCTTCTAAAGGAAAGCTTAAGAGAGTGACTAATTGGCCGAACATATCCACCTTAAGGTTTTGCTGCATGGGATCAAGTAAATCACCTATCTTCTCATTATATATCTGTAAAAACAACAAAATGTTAATAGCTTATACACCACAGAGTATATGTAAAGCTAAACTATTACTTCACTATGAAGGAAAAATAAGCAGTCAAAGCTTACTTCCAGAAATGAACATCGACACTGATAATTGACCTGCTTCTCTCCAGAGTTTTCATGTTCCTAACAATATAAGAAACAAATAAGTACTCCTAACGTATGGAAAGGAAAGACAAAATTCAAATTTTACCAAAATTTTAACTTCTGATTCTGCAGATTCATTAGGCGAAACGTTGACGCTGTTGTTGATGACTTCCAATGAAGCAACGAGAGTTGAATCATCAGGGAACTCAAGATTCCGTAACTAAAATACATTATAATTTAGATTGAAGAAAAACATCATTGAATTGTCAGGATATTTAAAAATTATATGAATAATTACTTTGGAAATTTCTCTTATGGTTGAGATTTCAGATTCTTCAGATTTATCTTGACTTGAATTCACTGTATAGCTGGTGATTTCAGATGAAGCTGAAAGAGGTGAAGATTTAGCTTGAGCCGGAGTCACGGTGTAATTAGTGATTTCAGGTAGAGCTGAGAGAGACGAATCAGTATCGAAAACGAGATTCCGGAATTGAAAAAGATAACAACAATAACATCATAATCGATTTAATTCCGCATCTATCAATCAAATTTTAGGAAAATATTAAGTAATTTGAAATCGGAGCATAAAACAAACTTACCTGATCATCTGCTTTCGGAGAAACAAGAAAATAAGAATCAAAAATCTCTACAGACTCCATAGATGATTTGATATCTGGGGACGTTACTTTAGTTTCTTCAGGAACGGGTGAAATCATCATCTGAGATGGAGAAACAATCTTCATAAAACAAAAACAAAAACAAAACCCAAAATCAGTATACGAAGTAAGAATAAAGAGGTTAAGATAGAGATTTTGGTTTTGTTTTGGTCTCGATCTTACATCTTTGGATTCGTTGTGAAGAAGATTTACAGTTCGTTTCACTGGAGGAGTTGATGAATTTCTAGAGTTTCGTTGTTTGCGAGGTGTTTGAATTGGAGTTTTGAGTAAAGTAAGAAGAAATACGAAGAAGATCCAGGTAGTAATTTACAGATCGATTGTGTTAAAATTCCTCCAGGTAGTTTGTTTTCAGAGATCTCTAACAATGGTGCCATGATTTTCTCGATGGAGCGAGAATCGTTTTCTTGCTCTTTGCAATCGTTTTTTCGGTTTGATGAAAGAACCCTAATTTTCTTCAGAGCAGAGACGAGAGAGAAGTGAGAGAAAGTGAAAATGAAAATGAATCTGGAAATGAAACCTATAGCCTATTTCATTAGGTATATATAGTAAAAGACATTCTTGGTATTACGAGTTTCCCCCAAATCCTAAACTTTATTACCAAACCCTGAAATCTAAAGTTCTGGGCCTATAAATATTAAAAAGTGAAAGTATGGAGTTGATAAGGGAGGATCCATTTAGTGGGAATTCTATATATTTAACCCATATAATAGGTGGTTCTAGTATTTTTCACTATCCATAAACAACTCATACAACCCTAAGAAAATTGTATCACTGTCCCTCCTTCTTCTCCTCTAAACTCCTCTAGTAGTGGTGGTGGTGGTGATGGAGATGGGTGATTGGATATGATGGTGATGATTGAGAAGCGGATGAAGATGGATATTTATATATGCTAATGGATTGAGATTGAGGAGGAAAAGATGAAGAATCAGATGGGAAATTGATTATGGTGGTATTTGTGATGAAGTAAATCAACCACAAATGAAAGGGTTTCTGATTATTAAGATTGAGGCTCTTGATTTTTGTTAGGTAATGAATTTGATCTGATCGTTTTCGATTACTAAAGTAGGGATTTTAATCTTTTTAAGAAATTAGATTAAGGGTTCTGATTTGTGTACTTGTAGCTACCGAAGACTACTGTTTCATGGTGGGAGGATGAGATTTAGAAATAATTAGGGATGGTAAGAGAAAATGAATAAAGATGGAGGGTTTTCTCTTGTTGTCTTGATTTTGTTTGAATTTTGAATTGGTTCAACAAATAAATTAGGTGAATAAAGGTGTTACTTCCATGGATTTGAATCATGGGTTATTGATTTTTTGTGATGGAGAGAATTGACGGGGTGGTGATTATTCTCAAGTCCCTTACTACAATAGAAATTTGGGGTATTAGTGTGAATCTGTATTGTGAAATTTGGAAATTTCTAGATTTGATATAAGGAAGTGGAGATGTATATTTGATGAATTAGTTAGTCACTTAGTTGTGGTCTAAAATTGGAATTGGCCGGCAAAGTTAATTTGTAGAATAATTGATTAAATTATTCTTGTAGTGTCTGAAATTAATTTGCTCAATGAGCTTTACATTTAATTGAAGATGAAACTTGTGTAAGTACTGTCTCAATTGGTTTTATCTGGGATCTTGAGGCCTAGCGAAATCGTTGGAATCGGTTATGCTTATCAAGGGAATTTTCATGGGTATTGACACTTGAATGTACTCAAGTCCATACAGAATGATTCACATTAATTTTTCCGTCAAATTTAGGAAAGAGTGGGATTTGGAAATTATATTTGAATTTCTGAGTTTAGTTTGGGTAATATGGAAGAACCGGGAAGGAGGATGAACAATCTTCAATTTAAGTCTCAGTCAACTAGGGACAAAATATCAGTTTATAAACAGGACATAGAACATCACTGTAGCTTCTGCAATCATTATATGGAAACCAGTTCTCACATTTTTAGAGATTGTCCTTATGCTAGGTCAATCTGGTTAGGTGTGAATGTTAATATCTCAAATGTTTTGCAGGATTTCTGCTCCTTTCATGATTGGATAGTAAGTTGGTTTTTATATCACACTAATGAACAGGTTGCTAGCTTTGAAGCTGATGGTTATATTTGTAAACTAATGTGCACTATCTGGTACATTTGGAAAGATAGATGCAACTTAGTCTTTCAGAATACTAAATCAAATGCTAATAGTACAATAACTAGAATTAATAATCTGTTTCAGCAGTGTACTTTTTCTTACTCTACTTCCAGGTTAAATAAGATTCATAAGCTTATTAATACATGGTTACCACCTGAAACAGATTATGTGAAAATCAACATCGATGCCTCTTATATGTATGATACTAAAAAGGGAAGTGTTGGACTGATTATTCGGGACTGTGCAGGTACCACAATAGGGGTCAAAGGAGTTAATCTGGATGAGGAAGTTGATGCAGAATTTGGAGCTGAATACTTTGAGCGTAAATCCTTGTTATTGGAAGTTGATTGGATGGAACATCTAGATTACAAGAAGGTGATTTTTGAAATGGATTCTGATAATGTGGTGATCTCTTTGCAAAGTGGGGAATCACAGATTCACTGGCATAATCAACATTTGCTTGCAGCTATTAAAAATAAGTTTTCTAGGTTCAGTTTTTGGTTCTGTAAGTCAGTTCATAGACTAAGTAATAATGTGGCTCATGTTATAACATAAAAAGCAAGGCTTGAAGCCAGCATCTTTATTTATATGAACTATTATCCTTCTGATATCATCAAGATGACAGAGGATGATTATGTAAGATCTTAATTCAATCAATGAATAAATATTTAGTATCAAAAAAAGAAAAAAAGAAAGATCCGAGTTAGATAAGAGGGTTTAACTATCTTTTACCAATGTTAAACCGGTGCCACATGTACACTAACGGTTGTTAGTCGTTTTTTGGAGAGAAAAAAACTGACGTAAAAGGTTAAACAATGGGCATGTAATATAATTCAAAAAAAAAAAACTCGGTCATTTTATTAATTTATTCCCCCACATGGTCATTTTATTAAAAACCTTAACCTTTTAAAGGGCTTCTTGTAAGATCTGCTTTAAAAGATTTTGGTTACGAAGCGACTAAATTCACATGGAATAACCACAGGGAAAGGGGTAGAAAATATCCATGAAAGACTTGACAAATATTTTAGAGCATTGCTTGGTCGAACGCACAAGTGTTGCTATCTCAAGATTGTTGTCAAATTTAGTTGATCAAAACTATATCTCGATTTTTAGTCTACAATTAGTCAAGTATCGGATTGGGATGGAAGTATATAGTTGATTACCAGACAACATTGCATTTTAGCATTTGAAGGCGAAGATCAACCGAAGCTTTTGGAGAATTTCATCAACAAAAGGTAAATGAAGACTGAGTTTTCACCTTTCTATCTATGAGACTATGTCGCGTGACTAAAGTGGACTTTACCAAAGTGGAGTTTTCACCTTTTTATCTTGTTAATTATTCTCGAAATATGTTGACTAAGCTTAAGAACATTTGTTCAAAACTGATGAATTTGGTTGAAAACAATTTATTGTTTATGACCTAAATCATGATTCAAGTTAATCATTTGAAAATACCCTAGAATGGTGATATGTCTTATTGATGTTATTCGGTGTTAGAGCACTGCTCGGTCGAATTCGCAAGCGTTGCTATCTCAAGATTGATTGCCAAGTTTAGTGACCAAAACTATAAGTCTTGATTTCTAGTCTACTTATAGTAATGGCTCGAACTAGGATAGATTGTGTAGTTGAGCTTTATAATTTACGGCGTTCATCGATTAAAGACGAAAAACTACTAAGAAGAGCTTGTGGAACTTCATCAACAAAAGGTATGTGGAGACTGAAACTCATCCATCACTCAGAAAGTTTATTTCTACTTTATCTCCCTTCTTGAGACAAAAGTCGTATTACTATATAGTATTTGATTATATACATTTGATATTTCAAGCTGCGTTTAACTCGCATGCATATTTCTCGAAATATGTGTTGGTAAGCTTTCGCTTTAACCATGTTCATCTTATATTCTTGACGAAAGTCAAAAAATGATCGTATGAAAATCGCCTGGTAACATCTTACATGATTTGTGTGATACAATCATTTGATGTAGACTCAGAATATTTCGTATTGATTATTTCAATATCTTGAAAATCGCTTTGATGCTAACAGTTAATGAAAACAACTATTGTCATCCTCTAAGAAGGTTTCGATGATTGAAATAAAATTTAGGACACTTAACCATAATTGGATTATAGACATAGTATGCGTACTTGCAAATATGTTGATCCAAGACCTGTATAGTATGCATACCCGTATGCGTACTGGGAAGGTCAGGTAAAGTCCGGGAGCCTTGGTATGCGTACCCGTACGCGTACTGGCGAACTCAGTTGAAGTCTGGGAACTTTTGTATGCGTACCCGTGCGCGTACTAATTCAAATATTGTTTTGGATGTGTGATAGTATGCGTAACCGTTCGCATACTGTCGGCCACATTCCAAGTCCGGCTACTTAAGTGCGCGTACCCGTTTGCATACTTGAGAGAGTTAAGTTATAAAATCGGTTTTTTCATGAACTAATACATTTATATAATAAGGAATGCAATATTTTGTACACCGTGGCTATAATGTTCATGACTTTATTCGAGTGAATCAAAATTGTTTCAATTGTGTCTTGTATACTTCTACGGGAATATAAAAAATTGAACAACTCTATAACTAACTTCATTTTAGTCATTTGAACTAGTTGTGGTTAAGATGAATAAGGTTGATATGAAAGTATTCATATGGCTAACTTCGGTTAACTATTGTTGAGCCAACAAGGTTCACACGTTTAGGTACGGTTACTCATATCTAAATGAAGTCAGTTTTCATTTGTGCGTAACAAGCTAAGTTCGATCTAACGGTTGAAAGATATTAGCTTGAGTCTAATAAGGTTTTCATCTAACAGTGAATATTGAATGCTTTGTTACCGAGGTAGCATCGATTGCAAACCCTGATTTTGAAGACTATATAAAGGAGAACTCTAGCAACTGGGAAAAATAATCCCCACACCTCATGTGTCATACTAGTTGCGAATAGAGTCGATTCTCCTTTAATCTTAGGTTTTTCATGAAACCCTGTAGGTTAACGACTTGAAGGCTTCATTGGGATTAATTGTGAAGTCAAACCCAACTATTTTCTCTGTACTTGCGTGTTCTGATCTTGCTTTGTTCTATCTATTGAGTACTATCTTCTTTAAGATTTTCTCGAGATTGATTCTCCGATAGGAAAGATAAAAAGTATTCACAAACATCTTCGTCTCATCGTTTGTGATTCCATAATATCTTGTTTCGCTACCATACGATTAAGATTATTGCGAGGTGATTGATATTTCTAAGTTGTTCTTCGGAAATATAAGTCTGGTATATCAATTGGTTCCTGTTCACCTTGATTTATTAAAAGACGGAATAAAACTCATAGTTTTATCTGTGGGAGACATATTTATCTATTCTATAGACTTTTTTGTCTGAGACAGATTGGTTTATCAAGTCTTAGACTTTGGGTTGTAGCAACTCCTAGTTGTGGGTGAGATCAGCTAAGGGAATCAAGTGCGCAGAATCCGGCGTGATTATAGAGGCGTAAGGAACCTGATTGTACCTTGATCAGTGAGAAATTGATTAGGGCTCAACTACATTCCAGTCCGAAGTTAACTTGGAGTAGGCTAGTGTCTGTAGCGGCTTAATACAATGTGGTGTTCAAATCTGGACTAGGTCCCGGGATTTTTCTTCATTTGCGGTTTCCTCGTGAACAAAACTTCTGGTATCTGTGTTAGTTCTTTTCTGCATTATATTTTGTTATAATAGAAATATCACAGGTTGTGCGTTAAGTTCAATCAGTTCTTGAATCCGACTTTTGGGTTGTTGATTGAATTGAATGAAACTTGGATATTGGCTTGTGATACCGTCCAAGTTATTTCTCTTATTCAATCGGGCTCGCAAATTCCTATTTGTTTGATTGCGAATTGAATTGAGAAATCGAGATACAAACTCTTGGATATATTTACATTAATTGATTCTGACTGTCTAGTTGATTCTCTTGGAATTATATTGGAGTTGTCCATACAAATTGCTAAGAGAAATATTGGGTGTGGTTGTTAGACTTCCGCTTTTTCAATTGGTGTCAGAGCAAGAAAACACGTTTAAGACCTCATAACTCTGTGTTTGTAGCAATCCGACTCTATGGATAGTAGTGTTATCTCTGACAACACAACACCAGTTAAGCTTTCTGAATTGATTAAAAGTCTCGAGTTATCTGAGAAATCTCTTATACCTTCTTCATTGACTGAAACTATGTTCGACTCGGAAAGATGCTTGGATGAACAGTTGGATGATCTTTCAGATGAAAGTGATTCTGAAGAGGGACAAGGTCTTGATGAGGAAGTCTCACAATATATCAAGATTTTTGACCATCTCATAAAGGAAAATAAGTCAACAACTTGTTTGGTTGAATATATGTGTCCCCTCTGTCAAGAAAATAGGAAATCGAGAAAACTCTTTAAGGGATATGATTGTGGGTACAAACTCTTACAAATATATTAGTAAAGATCGTGAAGAAGATGTGCATTCAAAGAATTCTGAATGTGATAATCTTCGTCGAAATCTCTTTGTGTTGAAAGAAAGACTTGCAGAAACTGAAGCAACATATGACTCTCAAAAAAAATGTTTCAACGACAGAGAAATTAGTCTTCTCGATAGAGAAAAACAATTGAAGACTAATCCTGCTGCTGCTCTTGATAAAGTCAAATCACTGGAAGACAAGTTGAATTCAATACCAGCTCTACAAAATTATCCACTATGCTGGGAGCATGTAAATAACATCGTGATACACGTGGTCTGGGCTATAAAGGAACACACACTCCAAGCTCTAGTAAGATCAATTTTGTCTGTGCTAATGAAAAATTCCTAAGTGAAAAACTTCCTTCAGCAGCTAATGTTCCTATGAACAAAGATTTTCCACCTTTGAAGACAACTCATATGAGAACAATCAAAAACATTCCCTACAACTGTTATTATTGCGGGAAAAAAGGCCACCTTGAAAGGAGATGTTGTTTTCGACTGCGGAATGAAAAATTTCATAACATTCTTGTGTGGATGTCTAAAGAAGTAATCAAACCTGGGTCTCATTTTGTTGAAGTAAAAGGTCTTGTCCGCAATCAAGAAAAGTGCTGTGATGAGATAAATCTTAATTGTAAATATGACACTAAACCTGTTTACAATTGTGAAGGGAAGAACTTCATATGGAAAAGTGACTCTTCAAATTACTCTGCGAAGAGAAAAATCCATCGAAGGAAGAAGAAAATCTCAAATGCTCTTCCTTTATCTGAAGAAAATCTTGAATCTAAAATAACTGCTCCAGATTACATTCATATCAATAATCGTGTCTCAGAGCTCAAGACAAGTATAAATAGACTCAAACGCGGCATTAAGAAGGCAAGGAAGGCGTCAGTGTCAGGTACCTCTTGTCCTCCTCTTGGTAACTCTCCTTTGACTAACCCTTTGGTTTCTTCTGAAAACCTTCACAATAGTAAAAGGTAAAATGTCAATGTCCATGATGAGCAGTATGCTCGTCAAAATACAACTTGACTACCAAAAAGGAGCATCCTCATTGAAACCGTGTGAGGATGCTCATAATTCTCAAAAAGGTCTTTGTCTTGAGAATATGGTCTTTGTCGTATTTATGTTGTTATTTTAAATAAAATGATCATCTTAATGTTGAGCCCTGCTCCAGTATATTATTACATAATATAATATTGTTGATCAATAACTCTTGAGAATGTTCTCTTTGTTGCCTACCTTGAAAACTCGTGTTGTCTTCCCATTGACGGGTGAATTGTTGTTATCAATAATTATCTTATGTTCTTTTGATCTAAGATTGTCTGTCAACATGTTTAGAAAATGTCTTTGACTTCTAAAAACTACTTCTAAATTTGTCTCTATTACTCTCTTGGTTTTGAACCTGGGTCACAACCGTGAGCATACGTGCATCTGTCCCTTACCAAACGTGTACGAGTAAGCCTAGGGTTTCCATATGATGCACTCATATATATATATATATATCATGATTTTTCTCTCCTGATACATACACGTTCAATAACGTCAGAAGTTCTCTTGAATCTTTATGGTGTGCACAATGGATGGATGTAAAATGGAAGGCAACGTTGAAGAGGGCAAGACTATTGAGTTTCACGAGAACCCGTTTTTCATATCTTGCTTTCATGGTGTTGATCATGAAAACAAACTTCCAGTTCAGATGTCATCTCAACTGGCAGGAAACCATCTTCGAGATTTTGAGGTCGTACGTGAACAACTCGGTATTGCAACAAAGAATCTTGAATTTTTGAAAGACGGACCGAATAAAGCAACTGATGAACTTGTCTTTATTCGATCTCTGGTTTCTGGTCATATCTGACGGATCTCGGGTTCGTTCTTCCTTTGAGTTATTTTTTGTCTAGGAAACTTCTTATGAGAATTGATTCTTGTGTTTTAAGAAGGATAAGTAGGGTTTGGAATAGCCATTATTGTGAGTACACATAGCTATTTGGAGTACACATAGCTATTTCAGACGATTTTCATCCTGCAATGTTTTTAGATTTATTTATTTATTTAAATTCTAAAGTTTATTTGGAAGATGATTTTGTAGTATTAATCTTTATGGTTTCATATATTGCAACTTGTTAAGGGATATGTGTGTTTGCGTCCGTGAACTATGATTGTCCCATACATGTCAAAAGTTAAGTCTTTCATATATCATTATGTAAATACTGATAAATGATTGAATGGAATTTTGACAAACAAAAGTTAAGCCCATATGTCTTTATGCAAATATTGATGGAAGATAGGATGAACTTTTGTTTACAAAGATTAAGTCTATTGTATGTCTCTATGCAAATATTGATGAAAAATAAAATGAATCTTTGAATATTTCGCAGTATTGGTCTTTCCCTGATCTACATCTTTGTGTAAATATTGTGCGGCTCCGTAAGTCTTCTTATGTGAGCATTTCCGATTAAATTAATCATGGGTTCTCTTGTAGTTAATTTAATTGAGTATTTTCGATACAAATTCATGTTTCATGTGATTTGTTAATGACCAAAGAAATCCTTCTTTTCTTGTGAAAGTAAGGTCGCTCTTGTTGTTCTTTCGGGAATGACATTTTATGGGGGGACAGTTCTTATTTGAACTTGTGCTTTATTGACAAATATTTGTGGGGTGTGCAGCTGTGGAATATTGTAGGAGTTATATTGTATCTTTATAAACTCCTTGATGAATGCATTTGGTTTCGGCTATATGATTGCATCTTAACAAATTTGATATGTTGTTCTCTTTTGGTTATGAAGTATCTCTGTGGAAATTTCATTAGGATCCCACTCGTTTTCGTACCTTTGCCAATTTTATTGACAACAAGGGGGAGAATTAGTTCACACTACAAATACATATGGTTTACGGAACATTATGTAAGGGGGAGCGGTTTTCATGTGAGATGAAGTATTGACTAAGGGGGAGTGATACATATCACCATAGTGTCAAAGTTGTGATACATTTGGACTTTGATGATGTGTAATAATACTATGACGCTGTATAACAATGATTGAGACCAACTGTTTTCTCATTGTTATAGCTACGGATCTTCTGAAAAAGCGGGGGTACAACAACTACACCCAATATTTCGCTTAGAAATATGTATAGACAAACTCCAATATACTTTTAAGAGAATCAACAAGACTCAATCTATAAAAAGTATATCAAAAAGTTTTATCTCTCTTTCTCGATTCAATTACTACTCAAGCAAATAAGAATCTGCGAGTCAAATTGAATACAAGAGAAATCACTTGAACGGTACCAAAGACCAATATCAATGTAAATCAACAACCAAAGGTTGGATATTCTAGTTGATTGAATCTAACGCATAACCTGTGATATTCAATTACAAATATAAACAATATAATGCGGAAATAGAAATAACACAGACACCAGAATTTTGATAACGAGGAAACCACAAATACAGAAAAACCCCGGGACCTAGTCCATATTGAACACACACTGTATTAAGCCTCTACAAACACTAGCCTACTAAAAACTAACTTCGGTCTGGACTGTAATTGAATCCCAATCAATCTCACACTGATCCAAGGTATAGTTGCGCTCCTTACATCTCTGATCCCAGCAAGATACTATGCACTTGATTCCCTTAGCTGATCTCACCCACAACTAAGAGTTGCTACGACCCAAAGTCGAAGACTTAAATAAACAAATTTGTATCACACAGAAAAGTCTACAGTAATATATAAATCCGTTTCCCACAGATATACTTACGAGTTTTGTTCCGTCTTTTGATAAATCAAGGTGAACAGGAACCAATTGATAATACGGACTTATATTCCCGAAGAACAAACGATGAGACGAAGATGTTTGTGATTACTTTTATATCTTGCCTATCGGAGATGTCAATCTCAAGCCAATCTTTGTAATTGTACTCGTACGATAGAATAAGCAAGATCAGATCACACAACTACGAGAAATTATTATCGGTCTGGCTTCACAATCCCAACGAAGTCTTTAATTTGTTAACCTGGTTTTTAAGAAGAAACCAACGGTTAAAGGAGAATCGACTCTAGCTAACACATCTACTATCACACGGAAGGTGTGGGGATTAGGTTTCCCAGTTCCTAGAGTTCTCCCTTATATAGTCTTTCAAATCAGGGTTTGCAATCAATGTTAGCTTGGTAAAAAAACATTCAATATTCACCGTTATATGAAAACCTGATTAAACTCAAGCTAATATCTTTCAACCGTTAGATCTAAAACTTAGCTAGTTACACACAAATGAAATGCACGTTTCTAGGTTTGTGTAACCGTACCTAAACTTGTACATTTGTTGGTTCAACAACAGTCATCCAAATGGTTAGCCATATGATCACTTTCATATCAACCATATTCTTCTTCACCATAACTAGTCTAAATGACTCAAATGAACTAGTTAGAGAGTTGTTCAATTGTAAGGAAATCTTATGTAACTACACCAGACACAGTCGAAGCAAAACTGATTTGATTAACTCGAATCGGTTCATGAACTTTATAGCCATGGTTGCAATTTGCATTCCTTAGTTTATATAAATATAGGTTCACAAACAATCGTCTTTAGATATAACCAACTCAAGTTCGCGTACTGGGTTCGCGGACTTAAGTTCCCGGAAGGAGTTCTCAAACTCCAACGAATATTCTCGGGTCGAGAACTTCCGCCAGTTCGCGGACTGGGTTCATGGACTGAGCTCACAGCTCTTGTTCCAGTTCTCTTGATCAACAAAGTTTGCAAACTTCGGTTCAAGGAATAAGGACTCATACATATATGTGTTTCCATACAATGCTTATATCCAACAATGTTTATATAATCTAAACTCTCATTTCAATCATTGAAACATTCTTAGAGGACGTTATATAGTTGTTATTCACAAACCATTTTTCGTCAAAGCCATTTTCAAAGTGATTGAAACATAACATGACTTTCGTCACTACGTAAAGATGAACTTGGCCAAAGCGAAAGCTTACCAACACATATTTAAGGAAATAGATAGGCGAGATAAACTCAGCTCGAAATAGCTAATGTGTATAATCAAAGTCTATATAGCAAAACGACTTTTGTCTCAAGATAGGAGATAGAGTAGATAGACTTTTGAGTGATAGATAAGTTCAAGTCTCCACATACCTTTTAGTTGATGAAGTTCCACCGGTTCCTTGAGTAGTTCTTCGTCTTGTATGATGATTCACTATGGAGTTCTTGAGCTCAAATACACTTTCTATCCTAGTCCGATACTTAGCTATAGTAGACTAGAAATCAAGACTTATAGTTTTGATCACTAACATTGACAAAAATGCTTGAGATAGCAACCATGCGAGTTCGACCGAGCAATGCTCTAACAATCTCCCCCTTTGTCAATTTTAGTGACAGAACTATCAATACATATGGAATACAAAAAAGATAAATAAACTTTTGTAGATCCTATTCCACATTCCCAATCTTCAACATTACTCGAAATCTTCGTCACTTCCAAGTACTCTAATGATCCCAAAGGTTGTAAGTTTAACATCATCGTTGTTGAAAATCCGTAGCTATAACAATGAGAAAACATAATTCTCGATCATTGTTATACAGTGTCATAGTATCATTACACAACGTCAAAGTTCAATTGTATCACAACTTCAACAACAATACTATGGTGATATGTATCACTCCCCCTTATTCAATACTCCATCTCACATGGAAACCACTCCCCCTTACATAATGATCCGAAAATCATATGTATTTGTAGTGTGAACTACATATTAATTCTCCCCCTTTTTGTCAATAAAATTGGCAAAGGTACAAGAACGAGATCCTAATGAAATTTCTGAAAGAAACATTTCATGACCAAAAGAAAGCACATATCAACTTATTTAGATGAAATCATATAGCCGAAGCTAAATGCTTTCATCAAGGAGTTTATAAAGATACAAGATAACCCCTATAATATTCCACAACCGCACTCCCCACAAATATTTGGTAATTAAGCACAAGTTCAATTAAGAACTATCCCCCATATAATGTCATTCCCGAAAGAACAACAAGAGCGACCTTAATTTCAAAAGAGAGAAGAAGGATTTCTTTGGACATAACAAATCACATACGAATATGAATTTGAATCCAAAAATACTCAACTAGATTAACCACAAGAGAACCCATAATTAATCTAATCGGAAATATACAACCAAGTTAACGACAAAAAGTGATGAATTTGATTGTCATGCTTGACATAAGAGAACTTACGGAGCAACAATTGAGTTAATCAAAATAAGATAATCAACTCAGTTGATAAAACTCAAACATAAGAAAACTTACGGAGCCTCACAGTAACACATAAAAATATGGATCGGGGAAGATAAATACTGTGGAATACACAAGGATTCATTCTATTTTCCATCACTATTCGCATAACGACATTCAACAGACATAATCCTTGCAAACAAAATATTTTAACCTATCTTCCATCAATAATTGACATAATAGGCTTAACTTTTGTATTTGTCAGAAGTCCATTCGTTCTTTTATCAATACATGCATATCGACATATGAAAGACTTAACTTTTGACAAGGTATGGGACAATCATAGTTCACGGACTCAAACACACATATCCCATAACAAATTGCAATATATAAAACCATAAAGATTAATACTGCAAAAATCATCTTCCAAACAATTTTAGAATTTAAACAAATAAACCTAAAAACATGAAGATGAAAATGTTGGACATATCTATGTGTAATCACAATAATGGATATTCTAAACTCTAGTTATTCTTCTAAATAAAACAATAAAAGAAGATTTACTAGGCAAATAAAATAAAATCAGAGTTCGTTAAGAAACTCATATCTTTCAATGAATCCATCAAAGAAGGTGTCACTGATTTCCTTTACTCTCTTGACCGTAGATACACCATGTTCATGAGTTAGAACACCAACTTTACGATCAACAACCCGAGCAAGCTGTATAGCCTTGACGCAGTCCATGATGAGCTTCTTTTGATTCCGTATCAGAATATTCTGATTAGCAAGGATTCTGGCCTGACCATCTAAGAGTTGGTTTATTTGCAGTTGAAGATTTGCAAACTCGACCTTTGAATTGTTTTGAAAACGAGTTATCCTTGACAGAATCATCAATCCAGGAGTTGTGATCCTTTCTTTCAAGCATCTTCTTTAGAACCATCTCTTGAATTGATTCACGTCCTTGAATATTTTCTTCCATATCAAGATGCACAATCTCTTGAGATTTTGCAGAGTTCTCCATATAATTTTTTTAGGGATGGAAAAACACAATATAAAGTAATATATATGTGTAAGTAAACAGGAGAAAGAAACTCTTGTTTTTGGAAGCCTTATGAACTCAAAAGAGGAGGACTCAAACGTTTGTGGACCGTCAATACACAAAAAAAATTAAACATAAAAATATACAACATACTTGAGTAATTCTCAATTATTGTCCAAGTTAGGAACAAAGAAAAGAATACCTGGAATCAGGTGGTAGAGTGAGAAATAATCTCACTATGATCATTGAGAATGGAGTTGTACATATCATCTGACAACTTGATCCTTGTGTTCTTTGCCTTTCTTTGGTTGACATTCATCCCAGAAGAAAAATACACAGCTTGATTAACATATCCGTCAGAAGACTTTCTCTGAGGACTAAATCTAGGACCTCTTGCAACTGGTTCAAGAGGATCAGGATAGAGAGGGATCCATTTTCTAGACTTATATTTACCAGAATTGTTCTTATAAACACAAGAAATGCTTTCATTAGAAGCACAAGAATTTATACCACTAGAATGCACTTGTGTCCTGTGATGATTTCTAGGAAAGAGATCATTTTTATAAGTTTTCTGGTTTTCTGTGGGCATGCGATTCACTGCAGTAGTCGACCGACTATTTATTCCATTGACAGTGGACAGAAGAAAATTATGAAGTTTAGCAATTTGTTTCCTCCTCGCAAAACAATGGATATCATAATGATTCTTTTTCCCACAGAAAGTACAGGTTCGTGGAGGAGAAGCAATAACTGGCACCTATTTTAACTTCATAGCCATGTGAGAAGATTGTAAGTTATGTAAACCTTTCTTGACACAATCTTCTTATAGAGGATATCTTTTCATGTACTGTAAGTCACGAGAATCAGTTTGTACAGAAGAAATTTTCCTTAAGACAGAGTTTTTCTTTTCCAAGGATCTGCATTGTTCATGGGCTAGAGTAAGAGATGCTTCTAGTTTCTCTTTTTCGACACGAAGTCTGTTAAGATCTGATGAATGCGTCTCGATCAAACGTTTTTCTCTAATTGAGTCTTCCTTGAAAATATTCTCAAGATCAATAATCTTTTCACGTTGTAGAGTAGTTTGTTGGAGAAGTTTTTCAATAATCTTAGAGAAGGACTCAATGATGTTATAGAATTCACGCTCTCGATCAAGAGACTTTTCAAATTCATCTATAAGCTGATCATGATCCTGAAAATCAATAATCTTAGTATAATTTTTTGAGATTCTGATGAGCTCCATTTCAGCTTTTTCCATAGTGTCAAATGTCTCATTGGAGGTAGAGATGTCAACACATGATGGAACAACCTTCCTACCTCGGGATTCAGAAGAATCAGCTATCGAGAAATCCTTTGAGGTATTTTCAAGACATTTGGCATAGTTAAAAGCTTCAGAAGACATCTTGGTATACGTATATGTCAGAGAAGAGATTCTGTCCTCAGACTCAGATTGCGACAAACACAGACTTGTAAGGTCTTTAAACGTGTTTGCCTGCTCCGATACCAATTGAAAAAGCGGGGGTACAACAACCATACCCAATATTTCTCTTAGCAATCTGTATGGACAAACTCCAATATACTTTTAAGAGAATCAACAAGACTCAATCTATAAAAAGTATATCAAAGAGTTTTATCTCTCTTTCTCGATTCAATTACTACTCAAGCAAATAGAAATATGCGATACAAATTGAATACAAGAGAAATCACTTGAACGGTACCAAAGACCAATGTTCAAGTATCAATCAATGTAAATCAACAACCAAAGGTTGGATATTCTAATTGATTTAATCTAACGCACAACCTGTGATATTTCAATTATAAAGATAAAAAATATAATGCGGAAATAGAAATAACACAGACACCAGAATTTTGTTAACGAGGAAACCGCAAATGCAGAAAAAACCCGGGTCCTAGTCCAGATTGAACACACACTGTATTAAGCCACTACAGACACTAGCCTACTATAAAATAACTTCGGTCTGGACTGTAGTTGAACCCTAATTAATGTCACAGTGATCCAAGGTACAGTTGCGCTCCTTACGTCTCTGATCCCAGCAGGATACTACGCACTTGATTCCCTTAGCTGATCTCACCCACAACTAAGAGTTGCTACGACCCAAAGTCGAAGACTTAAATAAACAAATATGTATCACACAGAAAAGTCTAAAATAATAGATAAATCCGTCTCCCACAGATATACCTACGAGTTTTGTTTCGTCTTTCGATAAATCAAGGTGAACATGAACCAATTGATAATCCAGACTTATATTCTCGAAGAACAACCTAGTATTATCAATCACCTTACAATAATCTTAATCGACGCGACGTAAGCAGATATTGTGGAATCACAAACGATGAGACGAAGATGTTTGTGATTACTTTTATATCTTGCATGTCGGAGATGTCTATCTCAATCCAATCTTTGCGATTGTACTCGTACGATAGAATTAGCAAGATCAGATCACACAACTACAAGAAAGTAGTATCGGTCCGGCTTCACAATCCCAATAAAGTCTTTAAGTCGTTAACCTGGTTTTTAAGAAGAAACCAAAGGCTAAAGGAGAATCGACTCTAGCTAACACAACTAGTATTACACGTAAGGTGTGGGGATTAGGTTTCCCAGTTGTTAGAGTTATCCCTTATATAGTCTTTCAAATCAAGGTTTGCAATCAATGTTAGCTTGGTAACAAAGCATTCATATTCACCGTTAGATGAAAACCTGATTAGATTCAAGCTAATATCTTTCAACCGTTAGATCTAAAACTTAGCTTGTTACACACAAATGAAATGCACGTGTCAAGGTTTGTGTAACCGTATCCATACTTGTAAATTTTTTCGTTCAACAACAGTCAACCAAATGGTTAGCCATATGATCACTTTCATATCAACCATATTCTTCTTCACTATAACTAGTCTAAATGACTCAAATGAACTAGTTAGAGAGTTGTTCAATTGCAAGGAAATCTTATGTAACTACACAAGACACAATCGAAGCAAAAACGATTTGATTCACTCGAATCGGTTCATGAACTTTATAGCCACGGTTTGCAATTTGCATCCCTTAGTTTATATAAATATAGGTTCACAAACAATCGTCTTTAGATATAACCAACTCAAGTTCGCGGACTTAAGTTCCCGGAAGGAGTTTTCAAACTCCAGCAGACATTCTCGGGTCGAGAACTTCCGCCAGTTCGCAGACTGAGTTCGCGGACTGAGTTCACAGCTCTTGTTCCGGTTCTCTTGATCAATAAAATTCGCAAACTTCGGTTCAAGGAATAAGGACTTATACATATTGTTTGTACCATAATATTTGGGTACCAATACGGGCTAACCATATCACTATTGATGGAAAATATATGTCGTCCCAAGCCTGGAAGCTTGAATATTGGTCCAGTTTACTGACCCATTTTCAACGGCCCATTTCCACCGATCTATTCCTGAAACCATAAAAGAACATTCTAGAGTATTCCAAATTATTATATAAACAAGTCTGTACAACTATAGAAAGGGGGGGGGGGGGTGCTAGGTTTTCACAAGGGGAGAAAAACATTGTAATTCTTATTAATAGAATATCTCTCCCTAAGGGGATTTCATCCGTGGATGTAAGCATCAATCGCCGAACCACGTTAAATCCGTCTTCTTTATTTTTCTTCATTAGTAACTTAACCCCAATTACACATCAATCATCATCATCAATCGTGTTTAATGCCTAAAAGTAATTTTGGGTACAAACATTGGCGCCGATTAAGGGGACACGAGTGAAAGAAACGTGTTTTCCCATACAGAATTTGTGTTCATAAAGATAGATGTTCGTGTTCTTCAAATAGCAGACTCGTCACATCAGCTATGTTATCTCAAGTAACATCAGCTAAACGAGATCAACAGGCTTCAGAAACATTCAGCTCGTACCAACAACACACTTTCAGTAAATCTGCACTGTCTCCATCTTGAGACTCGTCCATCTGACGACCAACAGCAAGCTTTTTATTAGATTTAGACATGTTACCCATGCTTGTCACTACCCAGCCTTCATCGTAAGAAGAGAAGGAATAACTCGATTCATATTTTGGGTGTCCGGATGTTAAGCGAACCAGCTTCGAGGATTTGAGATCTCTTGCAGCACTGTTCTTGTTAAACTTAGATATTGCTTTGCGATTGAAGTGGTCCTGCAATATTTTCTCCAACACATGCAAAAAGAGATAAGCAAACGTTTCTAATCTCATTAAATTATTTTTGATTTAATTCTATGAATTGATGCATACATTTCTATCCTTCAATCTCATTAAATTGCTTTTGAAATATTACATGAACTAAAGCATACGTTTCCTTAAATCCCTCTAAATTATTTTTAATTTAATTTCCAGAATTAAAGCATACATTTCTTTCCTTAGTGAAATCCAAAGAGCATCGGGATGAAACACTTCATATCATTATTATAATTCCAAGCAACTTGGTCAGCACAAGAGGAGTTAGTGGATTTGCAGATCCAGCTTCATGTAGTTCGGAAGATAAACATGAGCATAAACCCTATGCTCTCTGATAGGGGTTGGGTCCGAGAAGGTCGAGTTCCATCATTTTCCGAAGATCTCCTAGATTCAAAAAGAAAAAAAAAAAGTTCTCGTACACATAAATAAAACAAGTAGGAAATACCAATTGGTCCTACAAATAATATATTAGAGAAAGTCTAGTCCAATTGACCTAATCAATTGTCTGTTTGGTCCTATTTGGTAATATAAATTATAATTTGGTCGTAAAAATTATAGTTTGGTCCTAAGGTGATGTCATGGATGATGTAAATGTCATTTTGTAGTGGCAGAAATACACTTTTAGATTAGGACCATATATATAGTCAAAAAGTAAGAGAGAAGAAATCATTCTCAGATTTACTTTTTCTCTCTTATATTTTCAGATCTAGAATTTCTCTCTCTTTTTTTCTTTTTATTTTCTTCCTGCTAGTGTTTGAAGATGAAGATTCTCTAGGTTTCTAATTTGCAGAGATGAAAGAAGAAACAACAAACGATGTAAACAAGTTTTTCTTGAAGATTTTTAGGTTTTTAATCTGCTGCTACTGTTGAAGTTCATCTCTCGTCGTTGCTGTTGCTGAAGATGTGAACGAGCTTTTTCTTGAAGATTTTTGATCTGCTTAAGATGTTGAAGACGACGATGAACCTGATCTATTTGATGAAGACCGCGACGATCTGTTTTGATGAAGACGACGACGACAAATGAAGATGAACCCGATCTGTTTTGATGAAGATGATGGAAGATGATGTTGTTGCCGGTGTTTTTGAAGACGACGATGTTGCTGTTGCTGTTGAAGACGTCGAAGAAGATGAAGATGATGCTGCTGATGTTTTTATATGGAGTTCATTCCAGAAATGAAGTCTGTTTTTTTAGGTTTTTATATGGACTTCATTTCTGGAATAAAGTCTGTTTTTTTAGGTTTTTATATGAACTTCATTCCAGCAATGAAGTCTGTTTTTTTAGGTTTTTATATGACTTCATTTGTGGAATGAAGTCTGTTTTTTTAGGTTTTTATATGGACTTCATTTCTGGATTGAACTGCTACAAGAAAATAAGTAAAAATTAACACGGAAGGGTACTTTTGTCAGTTTA
This sequence comes from Papaver somniferum, assembly GCF_003573695.1. Taxonomy (NCBI): domain Eukaryota; kingdom Viridiplantae; phylum Streptophyta; class Magnoliopsida; order Ranunculales; family Papaveraceae; genus Papaver; species Papaver somniferum. The sequence goes on along the minus strand of NC_039363.1, from coordinate 156,556,183 downwards.
ATATTTTTAAATAATTATGGACCAAACAGTAAAGACATTTTTCCAAAAGACCAAACAGACATGAGCCCATCTAAAAAAGGACCAAACAATATTTTTCCATAAAACAATCCTTCTGTTTGTCCTTATCATCTTGCTTTTAATCAAAAGGGGTGATAACTCACGAGACTCGCTTTCTAGTTCGTGTTGATGGTGGTGGAAGGAGAAACACATATTAATGTGAGATAAAACTATGATATGGGGCAAAAGCCTCTCAATCATGTTCGTCATAGGATCCAATTATTAAAATTATGGAACAAAACCCCAGCAACCTCCCTTCGAGATCGGAAGGGCAGCGGATGAAGCTCGCAAAACTCAACTATGATTTCAATTTCATAGCGACTATATCATGCACGAATTTGGTAATTACTGCAAAATAAAAATCACAAGGAGGCTCATGTTGGATAATTTCAATAATAACATAGAAAATAAAACGGTTTTCGTTTTTGGTTTGCGCTACGAAGGGGAGTGTCCTGTGTTAAATAAACACAATGGATGTTAGTAGGAGATCAAGAGGCACCTCTAATGGGTGTGATGGTTCACAAAAGACACAACCATTCCCATTAGACACCTTATGTGTCTTTTGAAAATGAAGAGACATCTCCAATAGGCATGAGTCCCCTATAAGTAGTGATGATTTGTTTTCATACAAACATAATAACATCTCAACTCTCTCTGTTTTCTTTCTTACAAACATCATCAGAAACAAAACCAGTGTGTTCTTGGTTGGATCAAGATCGTACAAGCTTTGAATCCAACACTGTTGTGGGGCTTCAAATATCCTGACGACGATATTCATTGACCTGTTTGTACTCTCCAATTCAATTGGGAAAGGGTCGAATAATTGTCGAAAAGAATCTTTCATTAGAGCCTTGAACCCTAACACAACATTCTTTTCTTCACCCTGTTTTAGTGTCAATTTTTCAACAGTTTTCGACAATTACTTTCTTCGACTAAAGAGGGTGGAAAGTTCGATCACTAGATATTTAGTGGGGTAATAATTTCTGGAGATGTTTATGATTCACCAAATGCAACAACAGAAACTGGATTATTGTCTTCTGATATTTGAATCATTCCGGACTATCGTTTTGGGCTCTATCATACTATGAGAAGTTGGGCTTTTATTTAAGTTAGGGCGCTAGAGGCATTCTTTGCAAAACGATGAGACAAGACAGAGGAAACGAGAAGAAGGGAAGTTGGAAAACAATCTTCAAATTTGTAGTGAAACCGTGTTCGGGAACATAATATTGTTTATGGGAAGTTGATTCAATGATTGGCGCACAAACTCTCGAGGGTTGTGGTCAAGGGAAACTTCCATGGAATCAGATAAGTAACTATCTCCCTTTGATTTTCCGTCTTATTCCTTTGCTGTGATTACATGAATCACGACTTTTAATTGCTTAAATTAAATATTGCTTGGATGATTGAGTTGCTACAACTCAAAAGTCAAAACCCTGGTAATTTATGATTCATATGATTTACAAATCCATTTGATTGGATTTTGAAGAGAGGAATCCTAACGGAAAATGGAAGTGCCTCTTATGGAAACTGAATGTTTCATTCTAGTATACATGAGTATTCATGATGGAGTCATGATAATAACGTCTTAGTGTTTTTTCTTTATCTATAAACATCATATAAAGAAAAACAGAGAATCGCAAGGCCTTGAAGGTCCAGTGATACAACAATCCTTTCCGTTCTCTGTTTTATTCATCCTCTGTTTTTTAGCCCAAATTTCCAACAGTTTTCAGCAATTGGGTTTCGACAATGGAGGATTAAACATACTGTTGTATGTGAACGGGTTGCATTATCGGACTTTAGTTTTACCCATTCATCCAGAAGTTGGGTTTTTGTCCATACACGGAATACTTTCAGAAGGGAAAACAGACACTTAGAAATTATGGGTTGATGCAGACACTTACCAGGTCTGCAAAAGCGAGCCAAGTTCAAAAGATTGGACTTGAAGATTTCCATTTAGAAATTATGGGTTTCATTGTAACATGAAATGGATAGAGATGACCTGTCTTTTATACATGCTAGATTTAATTTGTTAGGGATGCTAGTGTACTTGATTTTACATGGAAGTTTACTTGACCTTATTATCGTGCATTTATATATATATAGTGGTCTATGTGTTTTTTCAGTAAGAGCCAAATCCAATGGGAAAATTGAAAAAATGAAGATAAAGAATGATCGGTGGAGAATCTTTCTGACACCAAGTATGAGATAAGTATTTAAATTCTCTGTCTTATTCTTATACGCATAGTACGTTGGTTAATAAATCTCTGATCAGTGGTGGTCAGAACAGATGCTTATGATTGTAGTCATTTGCTTCCATCGTAATTTGAGCAGTACGCATAATAATCCATGCATGTAACCTGTTATGCTTCTGAAACGATGCATCCATGGATTAGTCATTCTATTTTATCTGGAAGGATATGCTGATCTGTTAGGGTGATGCTAAATAAATCTAGTAATATGGATTATCCCGTGTAGTAGGCAATCGTTGAGATAAAAATTCTACGGAACTGTGAACATCATTTTTCTAGGTTCACAGCCAAGTGATTAAAAAGACAAAGCAATAGACAAATTAAATGAAAACATGAATCATAGCAAAATCTAAAGTGCAGAAATATAAGATCAAATTAACACGGGTGATTTACGTGGTTCGATATCAAAATATCTACATCCACGGGTAAAGGACGATTGAGATCTTTATTCATGTTTTATGAATTACATTCATAGAACTCCATTGAAGAAGCTCTGGAAATATATCATGAAAGTGTGGGTATTGAATGATCGAAGGTCTTCAATGAAACCAAGGTAGAGAGTAGAACAACCCAGCTATATTCCTCTTGGTAGTGGGTTTCCTATTCCTTCCCCCTTCTCTCCCTCTTTTCTCTGCTGCTTTATAGGGAAAAGAGATATTTTTCTATTACAAAAGATCCATTTGCTTAGTTTCTAAGCACTCTTAGCGTTGATGTAGTGTCGAGTTGCTTTATTATTATCTTGCTCCATCTTTTAATCACTGTCCACGTGTACGATGTAGGAAATGGTATCTACAATTTGCCCCTTTTCTTGAGGGTTTTGTTAAACAATCCTTGAGAAAAAATCACTCCTGTCTTATTCATCCATACTTCGGTTGCCATTTCCTTCAATTGCTCCTTATCGTTGGGATTGGTGCTGAGTTCTGGGTGAACTATGCTTCGTTTTGCTTTCATCGCTGTCATTGGACATATCGCCTATGTTGCCTGGCCTGAGCTATCCAGGTTGCTATTGTTATCATCGTCGCGCTATGCACCATCATCGTCGTCGCTTGTGAGTCTCATTTCGGGTAATCAAATGAGCAGCGACATGGGTTAATGACTCCAGCGGGTGGTAATAGCTATGTCCATCACTTAGAGGCCGCATCTTGATAGCATCAGCCGTGCCTTCATTCTTACAGCAGAGTTGGGCTTGCCACAGCAACAACAACACAGGTGCGTCTCAACAACATAAGTGGATCTTCATCCATCATATTCCGAGAATGAGGCGCAGCATAAGTGGATCTCAGCATCATAGCAATATCGCTTTGTTGGCACATCAGGATTGTTGACAGCAGCGACAAAAACTTTGGGCAGAAACATTGCTTTATTCACATAACAACTCCGGCGTCGGTCAGGAAACATCTCTTTTGTTGATACGTACCAGTAGTTGTTCGTAGCTTCTTGGCCTTGTCTACATACAACTTTATTGGTTTGCTTGCCTTCCTCCTTACAGCTCCCACAGTTTTCTTATGTTCGTCTTCATGCTCATGTGGCTCTTTGCTTGAGCCAAGGATCATACATGGGCCTCGTAGGATTACTTAAATTTATCTGGCACAAAAATGTAAGTGCACGATATTTCATGTATTATAATCAATAAGGTAAATTCATGGTATAAGTAATAACATCAGTGAATAAATGTCAACTTCTTTATGCAGTAGTAAACTTATTAAGAAATTTGTATGGCTGCTCGTGCCCCAGCCTTGCGTAGATTTATGAATTCATTGTCTCTGAGCATGAATGTTTGGGACCATAGTTTCACGAAGGGATTACCTTGTGCTATGTTTGGGACCTGTCACCCCGTTAGCCAATCCCGGGCCAGGGGACTACTGAACGGTGGGGGTCTAAGCTTAAACATGATGGGTATCTCTTTCTGCTGGATGCCTTCCCCCAGGTCTACACTCATAGACGCTTATGGGGTCCGGAGATTGCACGCAAGTGCTTTCCCCAATACAAATTTTGAGACCAGTGGTGCTTGTCCCTGTATTGTGGGGAATCGTAAATCCATTGGCGCTGAGGTAAGATGAGTGTTTGAACCTGTCACCCCGTTGGCCAATCTCGGGCCAGGAGATTACTGAACGGTGGGGGTTGAAAATCTCCCGGAGACGTGGTGTTAAACTGAATGTTTTGCAAACACCCGTTCCGCTGAGCTGCCAAAGGCATGTCATGTTGGGCATCTCTTTCTTATAGAATCCTTCCCCCTGGTCGTACACTCATAGACGCTTATGGGGGAGTCCGGAGAGATTGCGTGTGAACGCTTTACCCAGTATGAAGATATGAGACCGGTGGTGCTTGCCCCGGTTCTCCACTGTATGCATTAGTATCCAAAAACGTATCCAATTTATGGGAATGTATGCATTATTCAGAATTGAAATGTATCAAATGCATATAACAATGTATGCTAATATAAACAAGATGCAAGGAGTCTAAATATTTGCAAACTCTTTTGTTGGGTGTGATGTATGTATGCCCCCTTTTGATTTTGGAAGCTGATTGTCAAAGCTTGTGGAAGCGAAAGTAACTGCCCCTGAAGGAATTTCGTGGGTATAGTAAATGAATGTTGGTTACTGCTGAAGATTGCTCCTTGCCCCTGTGGTGAGGCTGCTTCCATAGTCCGCAGACCTGCAGGGCTATATCATCGTAATATGCGGGTTCACTTTGTTCTTTGGCATCAGATCTCACATCATCGGTGTGGAGCACCTTCGTTTTTCATGGAGTATGGTGGAAGAATAACAAAGCCTTCGTTATGAACAACAGAACTTTCGTTGTTGGAGCCTTTATCAACAGAGCCTTCGTTGTTGGAGCCTTCGTCAACAGAGCCTTCGTTTTTGGAGTCCTCGTCAACAGGGACTTCGTTGTTGGAGCAAAGCCTTCGTTGTTGGAGTCCTCGTCAAGAGGGCCTTCGTTGTTGGAGCAAAGCCTTTTTTGTTTGGACATTCCTCACCTGAGTCTTCGATGAATAGCAGAAGCTTCGTTGTTGGAGCCTTCGTCAACAGAGCCTTCGTTTTTGGAGTCCTCGTCAACAGGGACTTCGTTGTTGGAGCAAAGCCTTCGTTGTTGGAGTCCTCGTCAACAAGGCCTTCGTTGTTGGAGCAAAGCCTTTGTTGTTTGGACATTCCTCACCTGAGTCTTCGATGAATAGCAGAAGCTTCGTTGTTGGAGCCTTCGTCAACAGAGCCTTCGTTGTTGGAGTCCTCGTCAACAGGGCCTTCGTTGTTGGAGCAAAGCCTTTGTTGTTTGGACATTCCTCACCTGAGTCTTCGATGAATAGCAAAAGCTTCGTTGTTCGAGCCTTCGTCAACAGAGCCTTCGTCAACAGGGCCTTCGTTGTTGGAGTCCTCGTCAACAGGTCCTTCGTTGTTGGAGCAAAGCCTTTGTTGTTTGGACCTTCCTCACCTGAGTCTTCGATGAATAGCAGAAGCTTCGTTGTTGGAGCCTTCGTCAACAGGGTCTTCGTTGTTGGAGTCCTCGTCAACAGGTCCTTCGTTGTTGGAGCAAAGCCTTTGTTGTTTGGACCTTCCTCACCTGAGCTCTTCGATGAATTGGAGAAGCTTCGTTGTTGGAGCCTACCAAGTTACGCGAAATGTGTGATGTGTGCGTGATAATGTATGCCAGTATAATAAAATGTAAGGAATGTAAGGAGTATTCAGTATTTGCAAACTCTGTAGTTAGGTGTGATGTATGTATGCCCCCTTTTGGTTTCAGAAGTTGATTGTTGAAGCTTGTGGAAGCAAAAGTATTTGTTCTTGCAAAATCTTTGCTGATACATTGAATGAGGTTTGCCGCATGGCGTGGCTGCTGCTTCTGCTACTGGTATGGCCTTTGAACTGAACTGTTTCGTCTTCCCATATCTTTTAATTGACTTCCGAGACGTTGGTTGTGTCTGGAGGTAAGCCATCATCATTGTTGCTTAGGGCAGGTACTGAATCTTGTCGTTTGATTCTTCGAACTTTGTTGCCCCACTGATCGTGTGTCTTTGAACTTGAGCTACTGCAAGTGCTTCGCATTCATGGGGGTGCGAGCTTCAAACTACTTCACAACTGAACTTTGGCATCCTAGCACAAATGGGAGTTACATCATTGGAGTGGAGAAACGAAAGTGAAAAGCTTTATCTTCGGGTTTGACATCGTCGTTTTCGGGGATCATCGTCCATGCAAGACTTTGGCTCATCGGTCTTTGGAGATCATCCTCACCGGAATCTACAATATCTTGAGCTATGCTTCCCTGGGATTCGTCCATTTTGTTCTTGTCTCATCTTTAAGCTTGAACTGGACATCAACTTTGGTACTTCAGTTTTGAGTTTTTATTTACTTTGCACCTTCTCCACTGGGCTTTGCACCTTCGTGTTGTACTTCGATCCAGCGGAACCAAACTCTGGGTACTTTGATCGTTGGCATCGTAATTTGCACGTTGGCTGAAGGTGAGCTCTGAGCTTTGGATTACTTGACCATGCCAATAATGTGAGCCGTAGAGTAGTCCTTCCCTCAACAGGTTATCTATCGAAGATAAGTCTATTACGGCTTAGACCAAGCGCGATATTTGTCATGGCTTGGCATAAACGTCGGCCCTGCCCCTTCGTGACATCGCTTTGCATGGTCGTCCGCCATGCATCCTCGTGACATGGCAGAGCTTCTTCGTCAGCCATTCCCCTTCGTGACATGGCTTTGCATCTTCGTCGGCATGAAAGCTTTGAGTCTTTGTAAAAGAATCTTGGTAGTGTACTTCTGATACTGCCAATTTTATACTCGGAGTCTTTGTAAAAGACTGTTGCTTGATCTTTTGTTTAAACTGGACAGTAGTTTTGTGAACCTTTTATCGTAGGGTTGGAGGAACATATTTTTATCTTCGCTGCACCTCCGAAGATACTTGGTTGTTGGTCGTATACGTGCAAAGAGATGAACGGAAAATCTTGTCGTAATCCCCTCACTAGGACTGCGGAGCTTAGATCTTAGGGTTTCTTGAATCTTCGTAGTTGAGCTGGGCAGCGGACGGACCATGCTTCGTCATTGTGAATTGTGTTGAAAAACATGTAAGAAGTATGTGGAGTGATGGACTGCATCCCCGGATCAACTGGGCTTTGAATCAAGATCTGCACCATCGTCACCTGTAACTTTTCATCACTGGACTCTGGACCTCGTGGAAGATTCCGGCTGTCATCGGACCTTGGATCTTTGTCTGGTGTTGCATCGTATCAAAGCATTGCATCACCTTCATTGGTTTGGTCCTTCGGGTTATTGATATATCCTTGCAAATTCGCCAAAGAATAGAAGTATACCAAAGAACACCGGAGTAACTACTTCGTCGTCATACAATTTATTCGCCAAAAAATACACATACAATTTGCCACTTTTCCTCTGACTGTGGCGTCAGTTGAAGTTAGAGGGAAAACTGTCTTCGCATTTTCTACATCGTACTTTGTACAATTTTCCAAAGAATAGAAGTTAGATGGAGAACGAAGGCTCTTCAGCCTTCCCTCTTTACCACATAACATCGTCAGCGGCATGTTTGCCATAGCAAAAAAATCTCAGCAACTGTGCCTCGTTTTTCTCAGCTTGCATGGACACGCTTTCACGACATTGCCCCATTCTTGTATCCGCGGAGGGACTTCGTTTAGGGCCGCAATATCTTTGCAACAACGGTAACATCCAATAGCTTTAGGATTGCTTCAACGAATTCTTTGCGGCAAGCACATCACTATAGTAGCAGAGACTACAATGATGGATTTCGTCGATCAATTGGTCATTACAGCAACCTTGTAGCATCGTGCCTATAGTATGAGCACCAGGTGAGCAATGATAACGAATAGAAATTATTGGAGCTGTATGGTTGTTGGAATGGATATTTGGAGCTGCATCATTCATGTCACACCAGTGACATGAAACCATCTTTGGATTAATCAAGGGGCTTTGTATCTTCGGATTGTTGTGAAACAGCTTTCTTGAACTTGAGCTGAGCTGCATGTGCCTCATATTCATAGAGACAAAGACTTCGAGTCCCAGAACCGCTGCATGTGCTCATCATTTTTGGGCTATGAATCATCGTGGAGATACTTCGGATTGTTGTGGGAAGACTGGAATCTTCCTTGTCATCAGGGTTGTCGTAGTGTGCGGGTATCAGTCCTCCTCTCGGATTTTGAATCATCGTTGTAAGGCTTTGCCTCATCGATAGCTTTGTACTTCGAGTGACCGATGAGCATGAGGGAACGAAGATAGTCATACTACCCAGCTATTACTCCTCTCTTTAGAGGTAGTGGGTTTCTTATTCCTCCGTCGTTACGATTTGAGCTGGCTGTATTGCCACTTTTGGTTGGTCCGAATACATCATCGTGCAGGTCTTCGTTAGCAGAGCTTTGGCATTGGACTTTGCTCATCGCTGCATGGCTTCGTCCTCTAGTGGACTTTGTACTTCATCGTCCACTTGGGTGAACTCTGGCCTTGGACTTCGATCCTGCCATCATCGTCTACTGGAGGAACTGAGCTACATATATGTAGCATCTCATCGTCTTGACCACCTACTGTTGTGGTTACGAGGAGTCTTTACAGCATCGTTGAGAGCTTGCATCGTTTGGTGTGAAGTAGAGACAAGATTAATTGAAAACTTGTTTGTCAGACCTTACAAAACTTGTCAGATTAATTCATAAAGACTAGGACATCAGTAAGATAAGACTGATAAAGTAGTTTGTCAGAGAAAATACAGTGGTTTAACTAATAATCTTAAAGTTTTGAAAGAAAATAATAGAATTCTCTATTCGAAACGAAGCTTGGGCTAAACAATGCTAAATCCGGAAAAATGCAGAAACTTTCATTTTCTGTTCTTTTAAAAATAAAGCAAGAAATGAAGGGAGACAGAATGGATGCAATAAAAATAACAAATCCGGTGCATATTCCGGCAAAGATCAATTAGTTCATAAAAAATCCGTTCACACCAACTAGGAATGAAGAGTATTGGGTTGTAGACCAACAGACCTGCCTTAAAATTACCCATAAAAAACCAGTTCAAATAATGGTTTCATTGTAATCTTTTCACAAACAGATTTTGAGTTACAATTGAATCATTTTTTCAAACAGTTGAAAGGTGGATCAAGGCTTGATCTAGCAATGGTAAGACAAAGTGTTAAGTAACTGTGAAATCGTTCTTTTGAAAGCTAATATCAAAGGAAACGATGGTATAACAATACCCATTTTATAGTGCACCGGCAAAAGTAAAACGAAGGGAAAAATTAAGCAACAAAGAGTCTTGACTGAACTCTCAAAGAAATGGATAAAAATGGGTTTTATAATTGAAAATCTTTTTAGAAAATTGGTAAAATACTGAAAAAATAATAATTATGGTTTTCGGATGGTAAACGTTGGATTTTGATGATAGCCAAACAAACTTTCCGTCTGGAAAACGATTCAATGAAATCTCAGATGATGGAAATAAATTAATTTCAGAATAATAGAAGAATGCTTAAGAAACTAAAAGCACAGGTAGAATAAATTCTTTACCCATAGCCTGATTCTAGCGCCAAATTGTGAACATCATTTTTCTAGGTTCACAACCAAGTGATTAAAAAGACAAAGCAATAGACAAATTAAATGAAAACATGAATCATAGCAAAATCTAAAGTGCAGAAATATAAGATCAAATTAACACAGGTGATTTACGTGGTTCGATATCAAAATATCTACATCCATGGGTAAAGGACGATTGAGATCTTTATTCATGTTTTATGAATTACATTCATAGAACTCCATTGAAGAAGCTCTGGAAATATATCATGAAAGTGTGGGTATTGAATGATCGAAGGTCTTCAATGAAACCAAGGTAGAGAGTAGAACAACCCAGCTATATTCCTCTTGGTAGTGGGTTTTCTATTCCTTCCCCCTTCTCTCCCTCTTTTCTCTGCTGCTTTATAGGGAAAAGAGATATTTTTCTACTACAAAAGATCCATTTGCTTAGTTTCTAAGCACTCTTAGCGTTGATGTAGTGTGTCGAGTTGCTTTATTATTATCTTGCTCCATCTTTTAATCACTGTCCACGTGTACGATGTAGGAAATGGTATCTACAGGAACATTTTTATGAGATTGATGCCTCCTATTTTCATTACATAGATATCTCGTTATGTTTTTGGCATGTAGTCTGTAGACACAATTAATTTGAAATTCTAGTGTATGGGCACCGTGATATAACCATTTGCTTGAGAATTTAAATCTATTCACTGTGTCATTTTGGATTTGTGAATAAGGAAACAAGAGATGGGTGGTTGAAGAATTCTTTAGATGATCAGTTATACTGTTTCATGAATTAAGAGAATTTTGTTGCTAACTGGCAACATGACGGTTTCCACCATTGGTTGTTTCGTTGGAATGGTCACAATGTTGAGTCTCTTATGAACACCATATAGTGTTGTTGCAATGTCTTTTTATTTATCGGGTGCTTAAGTATATGATTTTGGTAGAAGTATAATGGTAGGACAAGTTCTCCTGTAGCCTCCACTAACGACCAAAAGATAGCCAAATCCGAGGAATTGTAAAAGTTTCACAAGATTTGAAGATTTTCCTCTTATAGGAGTTAAATTTGAACGGCAAAAGTACAGGTGATGACGCCCCCCCTTCGGTGATCTGGTTGAGTGTTTCAACCAATGCAGGTAAACTAGAGTAAAATTGAATCCTGGTGGGTGTCAAAACATTTACTCTTCTGGAATTATTTTTTCAAGTAATAGTGGTGGATTGTGCCTGTACGGACACATAAGACGCTATCCTTTAACAATTAGAATTTCTGAAGAAGGATTAGGAACATGACTCTCCATTTCTACAGATTCCGGCAGTTAGTCGATGACAGTAGGAACTCATGAAATGGAAGGGAGAATTTTATGAGAATGTCATATAAAATGTTCTAGTTGGTAAGCATCAATAATTGTTGAGATAACAAATTATATGATATGAGTATAATTTTTGAAAAAGGAATTATAGGTTCCAAAACTTGGAAATTGGCAAGTCTTAAATGACATCGAAAGGGGTGGAATACCGGCTAATATGTAACATATTGGAAAATTGGGCGGCCGACCAAATATCCAACGATGAGGTGTTACGATGTTACCGATGCGTAAATTATGAACATTTGCATTACATAATGTAAAAATGTCAAATAGACATTGTTTATGTTTTTGGGTATAAATTTGTAGAAGATTCGGCATGAGTAGAGGAGTTACTCATCGTAGTAATGTACTCATTTAAATAGCAAGTAAGTTTCCTACAAATTTTCTATGCCTCTAGTGTATGCAAGTCTATAATGACTTCTTGTGAATTAACGGTTAATGTTAATTAGGATCACTAGAGAAGTTACAATCATTATGTAAAATCAAATAAGAACATTTTTAATAATGTTGTCAAAATTGATTGCATAAGTAGATGCAATTAATAAATAATGAGGAAGAATGGCTTGGAAACTAACTTGTAGAGATCCCATATTCGAAAGAAGCCATCTTAAGCGTTCTTGATTAATTGTGAATCAGTCCATGATCTATAACGTCTCTAACAAAGACTTATAATGAAAAGTCAAGACATACAAGTCTTGTACATTGAACGGTGAGTCAGATACTCAAGAAAGGAGTAATTGCAGTTGACCATTGAAACAGAGAAAAACTTGGCAGACTTATCATGAAGAATCTCCCAAAGGAATTGTTTTCAATGAAGTATACAGAAATGAGACTAAGGTCTGTGAATGAAGTTCGATCACCCATAGCAGAAACCCAACCTATGTTTTGAAAAAGATAAACAAGGTTCAATGTGGTACCAACAAGTTATGGAAGTGATTATGGTGCACTAATTAAAACTTCTCATTTCTGTTTAGTGCAGCTTCTGCAAGAAAAAAAGGGATGGATGAAAATCCTTAATAAGTCTAACTTTTATCACAAGGTGTCTCGCAGAAACACCTTCGAGACTTACCTATATGAGTATGGAAATCAGGTCGTTTCCTAAGAGAAAAAGACCGTTCTCTGAGAGATTCGTTAATTCAGGATAAGCACAGGGCCATTAATGTGCTGGCTACAGAATACACAATCCCCGAAATCAGTATGTGTGGACATTCCGGTTTTATCACAAGGGGTACTTGGTTCAAGATTAAATTCACCATAGGACCTCGATAAAGCTTTGAATATCTTACACTAAGTGAAGGTTCAAACTCAAAAGGTACCTATCAATTATGTATTGGTTCCAACAATGATGTTTTGTCTCAATTTACCTTGAACTACGCTGGCTTGATCCCACTCGGGTACGTAGGCAGTCACTTGAGTGATGCAGCCATTCATGTTTATAAGTTTTATTTTATTTTCATGTTTTTGGTTATTGAAAATAGGGGGAGATTGTTGGATATTTTCAATAACATAGAAAATAAAATGGTTTTCGTTTTTGGTTTGCGCTACGACGGGGGAGTGACCTGCGTTGAATAAACACAATGGATGTTAGTAGGAGATCAAGAGGCACCTCTAATGGGTGTGATGGTTCACAAAAGACACAACCATTCTCATTAGACACCTTATGTGTCTTTTGAAAATGAAGAGACATCTCCAATAGGCATGAGTCCCCTATAAGTAGTGATGATTTGTTTTCATACAAACATAATAACATCTCAACTCTCTCTGTTTTCTTTCTTACAAACATCATCAGAAACAAAACCGGTGTGTTCATGGTTGGATCAAGGTCGTACAAGCTTTAAATCCAACACTGTTGTGGGGCTTCAAATATCCTGACAGCAATATTCGTTGACCTGTTTGTACTCGCCAATTCAATTGGAAAATGGTCGAATAATTGTCGAAAAAAATCTTTCATTAGAGCCTTAAACCCTAATACAACATTCTTTTCTTCACCCTGTTTCAGTGTCAATTTTCCAACAGCTCACTCCTAAACCAGTAACACCGACTGCAGCTAACAAGTTCGCGACGAGACCAAACATCATTAAGCTTCGGAAGCATTCAGCCCATACCAATATATATGATCAGCTCGGATAGCTTACTTAAAAGAGTCATGCGCATCGACAACACACTATTTGTTTCATGTAGCTTGTATTAAAGCTAAAAGGAAGAAACACGTTGATGCGGTAAAGAAACCAGTTCTACCTTCAGCCAGAGGCATACCTCAAAGATAAATGATGCAAGGTTGCAACATCAAACTCAATACGCTGCTACGTGAATATGCTGTTCACCAGATAAAGAAGTCCAGCAGCTAGTGATCGTCATATACCAGTAACTAAAGGAGTAAAGAAATGACCTGCTAATATTCCTCTTCTCCAACGTGGCAATTCTGGTTTGCGCATCCTCTTTCTTCTATTTATATATTTTGATTATGTATGTTATCCAGTAACCGTGGTACATGTCTTTTTAAAAATACATAAATAGCAAGGTCTAATATTGATAGCTTCAATTCCACCATAATTTGGTTAACTCATATTGGATCTAACTACACAAGCTGTTTAAGATTTTTTATATCTCTTCGTACTCTTGTCAAGTATGTTTATACTACACTTAGCGTTCTCAATACTTCTATTAAAGTAACAAAGAGATACTAAACGTTTTAGTATGGCTGCACGTGTTAATTATACTCCTACTTGTAGCCATATGTGAAATTCTAACAACCTGGATGTTGCCATGTTAGATTTTCACTTGATTTTGGTCAATTTTGCAATCGTTATATTTGACTGAATTGTATGTCAGTTAGCCAAGTGTTAGTCTTACATAATTTCAATGTTTTGGACCTGACATTTCACTGAGAAACAGACTACACCAGGTCGACATCTTTTCTTCATATCAAGGTCGACGCTTACTTGTCATGGCGGTAGCCTCACCTGCACTTTTGATACCGAACTCACCTTAACGCACAAAGGCTTTATGAGGAGCTCATAAAAAGAGGGTGCAGGGCCAGTGGAACCAAGAGTAATACCAAAAGGGGTGTTTTATAACAGCCTTAATCTATTCACTCCTATTAACTAATCACTCTTATATGCCGACGATTTTAGTTATCAAGCTATCATAATATTCATTTGAAATGCACCTATTCAGAATTGGAGTCTCCAGCTATCCGGGGGTCCGTTCCGAGAAATCCAAATCCGGCGGTCCGCGCCTGGATACTCATGTGGCGAGCATCTTTGCATGCGATGGTGTATATACACCTTTCATCATCCACCACGTGTACAGAAAGAGACACGTGGAAGGCATGCAACCAAGATATCAAAACATGATAGCAAGCATCTCATCAGAAGATGCCACCGGTCAGCAGATCTGAAGGTCAGGGACAGAGGATCACAGAGGTACGATGACTCAGAGGAGCACCAGATAATACCCCTTGGGTGTTAATACACCCAATCCCAAGGAAGATCCCAGATCAACGGCTGAGAGGAAGTTTGACTGACACAGATGTGACCAGACAAAGAGACACTTGCCTGACACGAGCAGACATCCATCTACCCGCATTAAATACCAAAGAGATATACACGTGTCAATCAGCTCGTGGAAGAGGCGAGGATAACCCTTCGTATTCAAGCTCAGGCCGCAGCATATGCCGAAGACCTCTGCGTAATGGGCCCAAAGTACAAGAAGATCACATATCAACGGCTGAGAGGAAGTTTGACTGACACATATGTGACCAGACAAAGAGACACTTGTCTGACACGAGCAGACATCAATCTACCCGCATTAAATACCAAAGAGATATACACGTGTATATCAGCTCGTGGAATAGGCGAGGATAATCCTTCGTATTCAAGCTCAGGCCGCAGCATATGCCGAAGACCTCTGCGTGATGGGCACAAAGCACAACAAGAGAAGATTACAACGGCACCTCAGAAGTAGGACCCACGTTCCAACCCTATAAATACCCCTCTCCACTAAGAGAGAAGGGGTCGACCAATCCAGGGCAATTATAGGAGAATATAGGAGAGAGAAATAGGAAGAGTAAGTAATCCCCCTACTTCCGCAGACCTATGTATACTCTAAAGTCATTCAACTATCTTTGTAATCATTCAATACATAGTGAAACACCATCCCCGTGGATGTAGGCCTTAGTGCCGAACCACGTAAATCTTTGTCTTATTTATATTTCAGCACCTTACATTCAGCGTTGAACTACATGTGCTTTACATTTGTACTTGATTCTCTGTTTATTCCTTTATACGAACATTATTTATGATAATATTCGACTAGACAATGACAAGCTCGAAGGCTTCGAGTCGATGAATCAATATAATCATCCCCTTTACGCATACGACGTACAATTCTAGAATCAGAATGTATGTGAATATTGTTTGTGAACACGTGGATGGCTTCGTTATTTATGTGTTCACAATCTGGCGCTAGAAACAGGGACTTTGTCCCGGTAAAAGATTTATCTTATCCTGTGATTTCACCTTAAACGCGCATTATGGTTGTGCCCTATTCTGGGTTCAGCGTGCTTTCAAAACCTTTTTTATTCTGGGTTCAGCGTGCTTTCAAAACCTTTTTTATTCTGGGTTCATGGTCTTCATGGGCTTCATTTTCACAAACACCATTTCAAAGCAGACAAATCCACGGCTATCTATCGCAGATTTGCACGTGAGGCGTTTTTTCTTTTAAAACTAAGACTTAATAATCCGGATTCCTGAGTTCTCTCGACGGATCTGCCTTTTCAAGAGTTTTCTTTTTCAAAAGTAGTCTGAAAACCAGGTATATGATTGTTTATTAGAGGATTTGTATTGCGAAAACTAGACCGATGGAGTCTTTACGTTTCTCTTTTATTAAGGCCCTTGGGCAGCTCATTTCCTTCTATTCCAATAATTTTGCGGATACGAATGGCACTAACGCGATCCTCGTGGATATCTTTGGTTCTCTCTATTTATTCCCCTATGCAGAAAAAAGATTAAAAATGGAAAAGATACTAGAGGCAGGAAAAACCAAAGCCTCACCAAATGAGACACCGAGGATTACCCCGGTCATGACCCGAAGCAAGCAGAAAGGAGACAAAGCTAAAACAACTACTCAAAGGCATGATGCTGCGGAAATCACCTCACCTATGAACACTAACTCCATTGCATCCGCGGCTCTCAAAGAAGCATCCACAAAGAACAACGCAACTGTTGTGGCCCTCCAGGCTACAGAAGCTAACAAGACTTTGGTTTCAAACCAAATCCATCAACAAAGAGAAGGGGTGGCAGAATCTATGACACACCAGCCCGCACATCCACCAGTCTTCGGAATGCCGTCAACCAACGGTCAGAATCAAACCATACCAGTGGTTTTAGTACCGCGGGTGGAAGCTCAACCGAGGAGACCAAACTTGGAGATACCAACAATTGAAGCTGATCCTCTGCCACCCTTAATACACACAGTAGACGAAGGGGGAACTATGGCCGTAGGGGTACAAGCCGGAACTCCAAATCATGGATCAAACCAGTCCCACCGACTGATGGTAGAGCTCGAAGAATTGAAAAAGAGCCAGCAGGTCTACGCAGATGTCGTAGCTCTTCTGGCCAGGGAGAACCAAGACTTGAAAGATAGGATTGCCCAAAGCACGAAGACTAGCCAACAACTTGACGAAGCAAACTCTAAAGCACCAGAGCCTAATAGAGATCGAAGAATCATCCTAGCAAACGCCGCCAGGGGAAGCAGTGCATCGGATCCGGAATATTCCGCCCAAGACTTAGACTTATATGACAGTGAAGTTCGAAGAAAGAAACGCTCAACTGAGCATGAGAACGTGGGATATTACCGCGCAATGGAGGATCTGCGTGATGAGATGATGGCTGAGATCAGGCAGTTAAAATCCATACAAGGCGGAGGAAGGCTTGAAGAGGTGATGAAAGAAGCTAACTCCACGCCCCTAACTCATCGCCTGGAAAATACCCCCATTCCGTTAAAGTGCCCTGTCCCAACTTTTGAATGCTATGAAGGATCCAGTGATCCCGCGGCACATATGCGGTATTATAATCGTATCTTAGCCCGATGGAGTCAAAACGACGCCGTCCTCTGTAGGTATTTCCCATCAAGTCTGAAGGGATCGGCTTTGTCTTGATTTGACAACCTGCCACCTGATTCCATCAACTCCTACGATCAACTCGCAGAGAAATTCTTGAGAACATACATGTACAACAAAGCTGTCAACAACGGAATGGATAAACTTTTTTCTCTGGCAATTGGTTACAAGGAGAACACGAGGGAATACACTAACAGATGGCACAAGATCTTCCAAGCCATAGGGAGTGTGGATCCCGTAGTAAGCATCAACTGCTACAAGTGGGGATTAGACCGAATGAGTCCACTATTTGTTGAGATCCACGGAAGCGTACCTAAAACAGAAGGAGATCTTCGAATAATTATTGAGAAGTATGCTCGTCTTGAAGAAATCCAGCGTGAGAACCCGAGGGCACAAACGCAGAGGTCTCACCGTACCAATTCCGCAGAACAAACCAGCGGGGCCAAAAGAAATATCTCAGTGGAACGACCTCACGAAGATAGGAAGGAACAAAGAGATGAACGACAAAAAAATGATGGAAAATTCGAAGATCAGGTTTACACGAAGCTCAATGCTAGCTACGATCGGATCTTGCGAGAGATCAAAGGAAGGGAAAATTTGGAGTGGCCATGGTCTAAGGGAAAACATCCCCCAAGAACCGAGAAGTCTAAAGAATACTGTGAGTATCATTGCTTCAATGGACACCAGACCGAGAAATGTATAAACCTCAAAATAATGATCCAAAAATTGATTGATGCTGGCGAACTCAAGCAATACATACGAAAGGAGGTCACCGAGGACAAATCCAAACGAACCAAGCAAGTCCAACTTCCAGAGGGAAACCGCACAATCAACACCATCTCGTGTTCCGAAGCCGCAGGGCCCTTATTTACAGCGCAGATAGGAAAGAGGCTACGAAAGCAATTCGAAGACCACTGCGAATTATATAAGATTGATGGCGTAGAGGTGGACGAGCACGAAGAGTGGATGGACGCACCTATCATCTTCGATACTGAAGATATTGAAGAAGATATGGGAGACCATAACGATCCCTTGGTCTTCACACTACCAGTGGCCGGATGTAACCTCAGAAAGATCCTCATCGACGGGGGAAGCTCAGTGAACGTTCTATTCTACGACACCTTCAAACGGATGGAGCTCCATGATGAACAGCTGATGACCTCTTATTACACCATCTACGGGTTCAACGGAGCGCCCACAAAGCCATTGGGAGACATCGTGTTGCAGGTGAACGCCGGGCCCATGAAAGTAGAAACACGATTCAGCGTGGTAGACGAAAGTGGGTACATAAACTCAAGGAAGTGGCAGCAACTTACTACCAATATCTCAGGTTCCCTACACCCGAGGGAGTGATGGAAATCAAGGGAGATCGGGTCTCTGCAAAAGAATGGCAGACCACTCAGGATCATATCAACAACGAACAGGAAGAGCAGCGAAAAACCCTAAGGATCAAAAATAAAGAAGTTGCGAAAGAAAAAATCATAGACCTGTTCCTCAAGGAAACCACAGGGAAGGGCTTGGCAAAGGATGATAATGTCCTTAACACAGAGCAAGTACTTCAGCAGCCAACGAAGGACAAGAACATACCAAATAGCAATTAAAGAACGTCCCAGTCCTTGGGGACCCGAAGCCGGTGTTCACGCCAGTGGAGCCCGTAAAAGAAATCAACATAGGAACGGAAGAAAACCCGAAGATGATCAAAGTAGGGACCATAATGGACGAAGAAAGAGAAGATTCCTTAACCAAATTACTTAAAGAATACGCGGATGTATTCTCCTGGAAGTTAGGAGACATGCCAGGGATTGATCCAAAATAATCCAACACGAGCTGCGCATCAAACCAGGCACGCCACCTTTCAGGCAGAAAATAAGAAAAGTTGCACCAGAGTATCATAAGGCAGTAGAAAAAGAACTTCGGAAACTACTAGAAACATGCTTCATCAAGGAAGTCAAATACCCTACATGGATCTCCAACATGGTCATCGTTCCTAAGAAGAATGGAGGGGTTAGGATATGCATCGACTTTACTAACCTCAACAAGGCATGTCCAAAAGACAGCTATCCCCTACCGAGCATAGATCAACTGGTTGAAGCAGTGGAAGGGTACGAAGAGCTGTCATTCATGGACAGATATTCTGGTTACAACCAAGTAGCCCTGGCAGAAGAAGATCAACTACACACAACATTCTACACCCCGCATGGCTTTATTGCTACACTAGAATGCCCTTTGGACTTCGAAACGCAGGGGCAACTTACCAGAGAATGGTCGATGCTATCTTCAGGCCATGGATTGGTAGTACCCTAGAAGTCTACGTAGATGACATGCTCGTCAAAAGTAGGCTGCCGCAAAGATCACCACCAGGACCTGAGAGATATTTTCGAAGCAATGAGGAAACATCATATGAAAGTAAATCCAGAAAAATGCACCTTCGGTGTCACCTCAGGGAAATTCCTCGGATATCTGGTAACAAAAAGGGGTATTGAGGTAGACCCCGCGAAGATTAAGGCCATAGTGGAAATGCCATCTCCGAAGAATTTAAAAGAAATGCAAAAGCTCAATGGGTCCTTAGCAGCCTTGGGCAGATTTATTGCCCGATCCTTTGACAAATGCAAACATTTTTTCAATATTCTAAAAAAATGGAGTAAGTTTGAATGGACCGCAGAATGCGAAGAAGCCTTCCAAAGAATCAAGGAACACCTGGCTTCATTTCCAATCCTGCAGAAGCCTGATCCCGATGAGGTTTTGGCATTGTACATAGCAGCGACAGAAGACGCAGTTAGCACAGTGTTGGTCAAAACCAATACGAAGATAGAACAGCCTATCTATTATGTCAGCAAGACCCTCAATTCTGCGGAAAGGAATTACACGAAGATCGAAAAACTCATCCTGGCATTAGTATGGGCTACTCAAAAGCTAATAACCTATTTCCTAACTCACTTCATCCGCGTCCCATGCAAAGCACCACTGGAAGCAGTCCTCAAAAGCGCGGGGAAAGTAGGTAGAATAGCCAAGTGGAACACCCACCTGGACCAGTTCAACATCATTCATGAAATTCAACATTCCCAAAAATCCCAAGTTTTGGCGGATTTCTTAGCAGATCTCCCCCTAGACAACGATGAAGAGATTAGGGGAATACCAGAAGCCGACGAGGAAAGCAAGGATCCAGTTGATGTCCTCGAACCCGCGAGTCAAAGACAATGGGAAGTCTTCGTTGATGGTTCCAAAAATAAGGAAAGGGAAGGAATAGGCATTGTCATCACCACCCCAACCGGAGAAAGGATCGTACAGGCACTCAGGTTAGAATTCAAAGAGCATACTAACAACATCGTCGAATACAAGGCAGTCGTACATGCCCTCCGCTTAATAATAGAGATGGGGGTAACTGATGTAAGACTGACAAGTGATTCACAGCTTGTCATACGGAAAATAGGGCTCGAATAAAATGTGTACGACGACACCCTCTCAGCGTACATGGCCTTGGTCCATACATTTGCATCACAAATTCCGAACATCAAGTTCCGGCACCTATGCAGAAGGGATCTCAGGCACGCGGATGCCCTAGCATATATATCATCTATGCTGAAGGAAAAGAGTATCGAAGCTATCAAAATAACAAGGGTATACAAGCCTTCGATTGCATCACAATTTTCCTTTGCTACAAATCAAGATACAGTGGAAGAAAATATCGAGGATCAGGTGGGAGAAGACATCCGTGACGATTTTGACGAAGAAGATATCTTGTCAAGAGAAAATCAAGACGAATATTTCAACAACGAAGATGATTGGAGAATGATGATCCATGCGTTTCTCAAATATGGAACCTTACCCGCGGATCACAAACAAGCCAGGAAAATACTCTCCAAAGTAGGAAGATATGATCTTCGGAATGGGATCATGTACAAGAAATATTTCCTCGGACCTTTACTACGTTGCTTATCCAGGAAAGAGGGTCATCGAATTCTAAACGACATCCATTATGGTGACGCAGGGAATCATAGCGGCATGAGATCACTAGCCGACAAAGCAAAAACGCAAGGATATTACTGGCCCACAATGATACAAGATGCTGCAAGAATGTCCCGACGATGAGAAGAATGTCATCGTTTCGCCAAAAAGATACACGCATCAGCAACAACGTTGAATTCTGTGGATAGCCCGTGGCCATTTCCAAAATGGGGCATAGATATCGTTGGGCCTTTCATCGAAGGATCAGGGAAAATACGATTTTTGATAGTAGCCACGGACTACTTCAGTAAATGGGTGGAAGCCAAAGCCTTAGCCAGGATCGAGACGTGGACGTGTTTACTTTTATATTCCAAAACATTATTTGCAGGTTCGGCATACCAGCGGAAACCGTGTCCGATAATGGTAAACAATTACAGGGGAAAAACATAGACATGCTCTTCGACACTTTCAAAATAAGGAAAAACAAGTCCACCCCCATATACCCTCAAAGCAACGGACAAGCGGAAGCTACTAACAAGACCCTCGCCTTTATCCTAAAAAAGAAATTAGACGAACACAAGGGGCGATGGTGTGAACAGCTACACAATGTATTATGGGCATACATGACAACACGAAGATCTGCCACTGGGGAGTCCCCATTTCTCCTCACTTATGGAGCTGAAGCAGTCATCCCAACAGAGATCCTCATGCCAACCACAAAGACCGAAGCATGGGAGAAAAATCTCACAACAGACATGATGTTAGAGAGACTGGACGACCTGGAAGAAAGGAGGGAAGCAGCATTGCAAAAGATGGAAAATTATCAACGGAGATTAGCGAGAGAGTACAACAAAAAGGTTAAGCTTCGAAATTTTGTAGAAGGGAAGTATGTGCTAAGAACAATCCCGCAGTATCAACGAGAGAAGAAATGGGGAAAGTTAGCACCTACATGGGGAGGACCTTTTTTAATACACGACATTGCGGGAAACGGTTCCTACTATCTTCGCAATCTGAAAGGAAAGGTCCTCCGGCACCCTTGGAATGCTAAATGGATCAAACCGTACTACCCATAGGAACAACGCAGCTTTGCATCTACGTGAAGAATACCAGAAGAAGAAGGCAGCGTAACCGCTTTACATGTTTCTATCTCTGGACGAGGAGTAGCAGACCTCAACCTATCAATCAAACAAACTTTTTGGGAAATCTTCAAGCAAACGAAATGGTCAAAAGGCCCGCTGGGTAAATGCATGTACATTACATAATAAATTAACAATATTGGGGAAAGCAGTTAATCTACAATCTCTCAGGGCTCCCCTATCAGTGTCTATGAGTGTAAGACCAGGGGGAAGGCACCCAGCAGAAAGAGATACCCAACCAATTTTAAGGAAGCGGGTCGACGGAATGGGTGCATGTAAATATTTCAAATAAGCATTCCATATCCTAGAACGCTGCCTCGGCCCCCACCGTTTGGGAATCCTCTGGCCCAGGATTCGCCAGCGGGGTGACAAGTCTCAAGACGATCACGAAGGTATTTACCTTCGGTGTCGCACCCAAACACTCTCAACTTTTTACAAAGCAAGTTATTTCTAGTTTAACACTTCACAATACTTAAAATAAAGATGAATTGATAACGCAGGTTTGCCAAAAGGATGATCCATTTCATAAAGAGTTGATTACAAGATTCAGCAAATAAGATAAAGCAGGAAACACATCAAAAAATGATCTGAAATTATATAATCAACAAGGATCAACTTTCTATGACTAATAAAAGAAATCTACTTGGACGATACAACTCCATCAACAGGGTTGTCTCTGCGAGATGAAGGTACGTTACCACCTGAAGAAGGCCCAGAAGAACCAGGCAAGGGCGCGGGAAGGGGACGACGCGGATAATTCTTGACTAGACCATGTTCGACTTTAAGATCAAGTTCGATCTTATCTAGGACTTTGTTGGTCTCTTAAGCCAACTGACATCGAGCTTTATAAGTGATAACATCGGTCCGCTGGTTGGCCTGAGACAGCAATACAGATAGGCGTTCCGCCTCTTTGGAGGAAATCTCCGCTGCTTCCTCACGAGACGCGGCCAACCCTTTGAAATAGTTGGCTTGTCCTTCCTGTTGCACTAAGGCAGATTGAGTTTTTTTAAGCTCATCATTTGCTGCGTGAAGCTGTCCCTCGAGTGATGAAAACAAGAAATACCAAGGGGTTAAAACGAAGAAATAACAGAATCACACTCGATAAAACGAGGTTATACCTTCGACATTAGACGAAGCCTCTTCATACTCATTAACAACTGCGTCCCGAGCCTCATCAAGAAAGTCATATTCGTCGGATAGTTTCTTATAATCCGTTTGAAGGTTCGTAAAAGCAAATTGACTCGCGTCTAAGTCTACCTGCTTCATTGAATCCAAGTGACGAAGATGGTTGAATTCGTCATTCATCTCCCCCATCCTTTTATGGAGTCGATACACATTCACTTCAAGATCTCTTTCAGATTCCACTTGGCGAGCAACATCAGCTCGAGACGCTGCTAGGGCTTTACTAAGAGCACCAACCTCAGCCCTAGCATTATCTCTTTCCTCGGAAAGACGCAGCATACTATACCTAACCCCGGGGCCTAAGAAAGAACGAGCTTGTTGTAACTATCCTTCCAAAAAGCGCACTCTAGCCTCGAGGTCCGAAGCATGTCCTCGAGCATCACGCAGGTTGTCACGCGTACATAGCAGCGTACCATTAAACAGACAACGGTCATGATTGTACTTATTTTGCATATCAACCATCAGTGTTCGCTTTTCACGCCGCTCAGCTGTTAAGGCGTTATGCTCATCAGCACGAGCATTCCACTTTACGGCTTCGCTTTTCAACTTACCCACCAACTCTGCAATGCGGGATTTCTGTCGTTCCCTTTCTTTCCGAAGCCATATGAGCTCGGGGACTCCACCCACTGAAGATAGGGTGGGGAGACTGAGACACAACACCAAAGTACAAATAGGGAATCACGAGGAGTAAAAGACCAATAAAAAATACGAACCTGTGAGGGACGATACATTTCTGCGAGCTTGCTCCAATTCATTGCGGACTATAACAAGTTCCGAACGGAGACTCTCCTCGACATTACCCAGCCGCTCCTTTTCCTTCAGGCGATCCTTCAGTTCACTTATTTCCATCTCAGCCGCAGATAATTCTTCTTCTCTATGACGAAGCTTAGCCTCCAACTTTAAAGACTTTGTTTTAAAGAACTGGTATAGAACATGGTTACAATGTTCGCTCCTCATCATCTATGTCACAAACGACAAACATTATTATACCCAAGGGATGATATCGCGAAGAATACAATGTTCGTACATCATGAGGGAATCAGTACAAGGATTTACCTCTAAGACACGTTGCTGGGGAAAACCGTATTGATACCCATCAGCTATGGCCATCATATCAGCAACGGAGGATGGAGGGTCAACCACTAGGTTAGCTTCTGAAGCTCTCAGATTCTTCTCCCACATCTCAGCAACGCGGACTTCAGAAGACACTTGCATCATCTGACGAGTATAAGCGTCAGAATTCTTCTCACCGGGGACCACTGGGGCAGGGTTAGGGACGAACATCAGATTTTTCTTCTTAAGCCAAGCCAAAATGGCATCTTCGCCTTCAGGCATTTGCGAGTAAGTGAAATCTTCTGAAGGAGATTCAACCGCAGACTTCCCTTTGGCTGTTCTCCCCTCACTCACGCAAGTCTCGACATCACCAGCCTCAGTATGACCACCGGCGTTTTCAGCCTGCTGACCGGTGGCATCTTCTTTACCAATATCCCCAAGCACATCCCAATCATCATTTGGGGAAAACAATGAGAAGTCTTCGGCAAGACCTATGGAAGCATTCACATCAAAGGATTCCCCCGCGGAATATATCCTACCGAAAGAAAATTCACGGGAAATAATAGGCAGAGTACCCACGGTATTATCGCCAACAGGGGAAGATCCACCCCCGCCAGTACCACCAACGATAATATTGCCCTCAGACTCACCATCACCACCCGTGGAAATTCCTTCTTCACCATCACCACCCGCGGAAACTTCTTCTTCACCACTACCACCTTCGTCATCAGGGTGAGAAGTGTCGGTACGCTCCTCCCCATCGGACATTTCTTCATCCTCAACATAACCTTCATTTATAGGACTCGTAACCTCCTCATAAACCTCAGCCTCACCGGTAACCACAGTAGAAGATTGTTTGGGTCCAAGTTTCTTCTTCTTCGACACCTACAAACCAGTACACATCCCCACAAAGGCTCATTTTTTCCCTCACTTCAAAAATGAAAATTATTTCAAGCAAGGAAGAAGGGGCAAATAGAATAAAGAATATAAGAAGAAACTATACCTTGGCAGCAGCAACACTCTTCGGTGGATGGGTAGCACCAGAACCCTCCTCCTCATCTCCATCAACAACATCAAGAGCGTAAGGAAAATTCATGCCCGCGAAATTCGGACGCCAAGGACATAAATATCCATAACGAGCAGGAGGAGTTTCACGAGGCTTGCTGTTTTCAGAAGGACGCCAGCCGCGCGGACCAGGAATCCAACCATAAGCCCAAGGACCAACTACCTCAATAACAGTAGCATGCCATTCATAATCATGGTCACGCTTAATCCTTTCACGAGAAGGAAAGAGTTTCCGTTTAGCAGATCCCTCAGTACCAGGAACATACTTCAGTTTGGCATCACTCACCTCACTCAAAAGACGAATTTCACCACGGGGAGCAGCGATATTACGAAGACTAACACTCCACGGCTTACGGTTTCTACTATTGACATAATCCCCAAAGGAACTGTTAAAATTCTGAGGAGTGTACCACTCTTTCTCAGCAGGATTTGGAACATAGCAGGTCATCATAGTCTCCCCCTTGCTTCACAGGTAACATTCCTTCAGTGAACGAAGATAATTCCCAGATAATTGTGACACGGAACGATTATGAGTGTTCGTAGAAGAGCCTTCGCGACTAGCCAACACGTCATAATAAAAGGAGTCACCCGACTTATATAGGGGCAACATGAGGCCCGCCTCGAAGGCTCCAACCGTAGTCAACAGATGAAACTCGTCAAACTGATACTTAGCAAGGAGCTCGTAAGTGATATCATCATCAGGGGCATAGAAGCGAACCTCAAAAGCTTGAAGCTCATGTTTTTCCTTGAACATCTCAAGATCAATATGCTTGAAAGTGACCTTCTTCTTACCAACGGAAATGCTGCGTATCACGGGGACAGTTTCTTCTTCGTCTGCGGAATCAGAAGTAGGACTCAATTTCGAAGAGGATAAAAGTTTTTTTCACATTCTCTTTCCTATTTATGAAGCTAGAGAAGAAAATAACCGTTCCTCGTACCAAGGAGCAGTTATGGGGAAAGTTAATGCAAAGTGGGAAACGTGTAGGACGACCTTTCTTCTTCTAAATTACAAAATACGCCCAAGTCAGAAGAAGAGGGGCAAATTGTATATACACCTTTCATCATCCACCACGTTTACAGAAAGAGACACGTGGAAGGCATGCAAAACAAGATATCAAAACATGATAACAAGCATCTCATCAGAAGATGCCACCGGTCAGCAGATCTGACAGTCAGGGACAGAGGATCACATAGGTACGATGACTCGGAAGAGCACCAGATAATGCCCCTTGGGTGTTAATACACCCAATCCCAAGGAAGATCCCAGATCAACGGCTGAGAGGAAGTTTGACTGACACAGATATGACCAGACAAAGAGACACTTGCCTGACACGAGCAGACATCCATCTACCCGCATTAAATACCAAAGAGATATACACGTGTCTATCAGCTCGTGGAAGAGGCGAGGATAATCCTTCGTATTCAAGCTCAGGCCGCAGCATATGCCGAAGACCTCTGCATAATGGGCCCAAAGTACAAGAAGATCCCAGATCAACGGCTGAAAGGAAGTTTGACTGACACAGATGTGACCAGACAAAGAGACACTTGTCTGACACGAGCAGACATCAATTTACCTGCATTAAATACCAAAGAGATATACACGTGTATATCAGCTCGTGGAACAGGCGAGGATAATCCTTCGTATTCAAGCTCAGGCCGCAGCATATGCCGAAGACCTCTGCGTGATGGGCACAAAGCACAAGAAGAGAAGACTACAACGGCACCTCAGAAGTAGGACCCACGTTCCAACCCTATAAATACCCCTCTCCACTAAGAGAGAAGGGGTCGACCAATCCAGGGCAATTATAGGAGAATATATGAGAGAGATATAGGAAGAGTAAGTAATCCCCCAACTTTCGCAGACCTATGTATAATCTAAAGTCATTCGACTATCTTTGTAATCATTCAATACATAGTGAAACACCAGCCCCGTGGATGTAGGCCTTAGTGCCGAACCACGTAAATCTTTGTCTTATTTACATTTCAGCACCTTACATTCAGCGTTGAACTACATGTACTTTAAATTTGTACTTGATTCTCTGTTTATTCCTTTATACGAACATTATTTATGATAATATTCGACTAGACAATGACAAGCTCGAAGGCTTCGAGTCGATGAATCGATATAATCATCCCCTTTACGCATACGACGTACAATTCTGGAATCAGAATGTATGCGAATATTGTTTGTCAACACGTGGATGGATTCGTGATTTATGTGTTCACAGATGGCATGTGAGAATGCACACATTTCAATTTTGTACGCATCTTGAATGGTAGGATTGTCCCCCTACGCGAATTCAAGATAGCAGAAAACTTCATTCCTTTTCCCATGCGCGAGCGAGATGCAGCAAGGAAGTGCTACCTTGCGCGAGCATTAAGCAGCATGACACTCACAATTTGCTGGGGACGAGTTACATATCACCACAACCGTAACCACCACTTGGGGGCGAGATATATAACACTTCGGCGTAAGAAAACAATCATATCGAAAGTTCGTTTAAGCTTTCATAGCTAAGTTCGTTAAGTTATGTCGATTTTTTATCCAAAACATGATCTATTTCGATGTAGCTTTTATAGCTAAGTTCGTGGAAGTTGTGTTGAATTTTTATCCACGATGTAGCTTTTATAGCCAAGTTTGTCGAAGTTGCGTTGATTTTTTATCCACAACATGATCGAGATCGACGTTCGTTTAAGATTTTATGGCTAAGTTCGTGAAAAATGTTGCGTTGATTTTATGTCCGCAACATCATAGTTCGTCGTGAAATATGTTGCGTTGATTTCATATCCACAAAATGATTAAGTTTTAATATCGTAAAAGTTATCGCATTGACTTCTTGTCCACCATGTAGCCGAGTTCAAGATTCATCCATGTTGCTGTTCAAGAAATTCTTCAGCAACTTAATCTAGTTTTGATCTCCAGCAACTTAATATATATTGTTGTTCGAGAACTTCTCCAGAAACTTATTCTATTTTGGAGTTTGTAAAAATTGTTGGTCAAGACCGTCACTCATATTTATGCAGCAAGCCTAAATTATCACACCACAATGAGCATCGACAATACACGATCAAGGAAATTTACTAGCATAAACGTGTACTTCAGTTTCTTCGTATTCGTATATGCCAGTGGGAGCGACTACATTATATATATATAGCGAAGGATTAAATGAGTTCTTTTCAAGACCGACAAGTGATGTGAGTACTTGGTTGTGGATGGATCAATAATTGCACAAGAAGACTAGCTGAATATACAAAGTGCTACATCTACAGTAAAATGGGGGTCAAGAAAAATTATTAGCCAGATAAAGTCGGTTTGAAGTACATCTATTACCTACGGTATTGCAGAGAGCGTATTGGCATCGGTTAAGGCTGCTGATAAAGCCTTCCTGATTCGATCCAGGTTACTTTCTCGAAATTTTCGAACATGCAATCCCCTGATATACTCGAGAAAGTTCATTAGTTCTAGCTAGAGGAAGCGACCCAAGTTCAGAGATCTTTTGTCTAGACTCTCTGCACTCAAGAACAGTGGCTTTTAAATCTTTTTGACGAGATATCTCTTCTTTCTGGTCTTTCACAGCATTCTTCAACTCGTTGACCATGGTCCTGAGCACCAGAATGTCTTTCCCAATTTCAAGATCACGATCGGTTCATGAAGTACAGTGAGAGCATGTGTTGTTCAAGAATGAGACGGAGCTCATTATCTGCATTCAATAAATAAAAGGAAGGGAAAGACGGATGGGAAGGACAGAAGAGAAAAGATACATACATATACACGTATATATATGCACAGTAACACCTGAAGTTAGTAAGGCTCCCAAAATATCCCAACTAGTTGTAATGAATGTATCGGTTTAGTAAAATGAACTCAACTTACAGAATGTAATAGAGAGACAGCTCTATATAAAGACTCAAAGAAAGAACAGGACTGAACAGACTATAACCAACACAGACAGGACACATGGACCAATGACTGAATAGATAAAATACAGGACAAAGGAAGAGGACCAAATGACAATTATAGCATGTACTATTAGTTGTAATGAATGTATCAGTTTAATAAAATAAACTCATCTTACAGAATGTAATAGAGAGACAGTTCTATAGAAAGACTCAAAGAAAGAACAGGACTGGACAGACTGTAACCAACACAGACAGGACACATGGACCAATGACTGAACAGATAAAATACAGGACAAAGGAAGAGGACCAAATGACAATTAAAGCATGTACTATTATCCCACCTCAAGTTGAAGGTGTCTGTAAGATTTAACCTTCAACTTGTCCCTGAGAAAAGCAAATCTTGGACCAGCTAGACCTTTTATAAAAACATCTGCCACCTGATCCAAAGTAGAGATATAATGAACTCTTAAAGATTTGTTTTGCACCAGTTCCCTGACAAAATGAAAATCAATAGCAAGATGTTTCATTCTGCTATGAAACACAGGATTAGATGATAAGGAGACTGCGCTGATATTATCACAAGAGATGAGAGGGGGTGTAGCAAGAAAAAGATGTAAATCCTTCAGTAGTTGACAAATCCAAACTATCTCTGCTGCAGTATTAGCTAAGGACCTATACTCAGCCTCTGTAGAACTTCTTGCAACACCATTTTGTCTCTTGCTAGGCCATGATATAGGATTTGAGCAAAAAAAGATGCAGTAACCACCTGTGGACCTTCTAGTATCAACTGAACCAGCCCATTCAGCATCACTGAATCCATGAATACCCGATAAGCCTTTAGAGAGAAGAATACCAGAATCAATAGTACCTTTAATGTATCTTAAGATCCTCTTAGCTGACACTAAATGAGTATCTGTAGGATTCTGCATATGTAAGCAAACTTGATGAACAACAAATCTAATCTCAGGTCTAGTCCATGTTAAATATTGGAGAGCTCCAACTAAGGATCTGTACTGACTAGGATCAGAAAGAGGAGTACCATCTGTAGCAGATAAAGAAGAAGAAGGAGAGATAGGAGTGTTACATGGTTTAGCACCAGTCATGTCAAACCTTTCAAGTAAGTCCAAGGCATACTTTGTCTGACTTAGAAGCAGCTGATTGTGATTCCTCTTGACTTGCAATCCCAGAAAATAGTGAACTAAACCTAAGTCTTTGATAGGAAATTCTTTCTGTAAAGTGGCTATGAAGTCATTGCAATATGTAGAGGAGTTACCTGTGATAAGAATATCATCAACATACACAAGAATGATAGTGATTCTGGTGCCCAATTTTTGAACAAAAAGTGAGGAATCTGCAAGAGAAGGCTTGAAATTGTGAGAAACCAAAACAGTCATCAATTTTTCATACCAGGCCCTATGTGCCTATTTAAGACCATAAATGGATTTATGAAACTTGCAAACATGATTAGGTCTTGTCTTATCCACAAATCCTAGAGGTTGTTGCATATAAATATCTTCTGCCAAGTCTCCATGAAGGAAAGCATTGCTGGCATCCAATTGTTTGATTGGCCAATCAAAATTAACAGCTAAAGATAAAACTAGCCTGATGGTGGTTGGTTTAGCAACATCTGAGAAGGTTTCAGTGTAGTCTATTCCTTCTTGCTGATGAAAACTCTTTGCAACAAGCCTGGACTTAAACTTTTCAATTGAACCATCTGCTTTGTGCTTGATTCTGTAAACCCATTTGCAGCCTACAACATTGTATGATGGATCATGAGCAACCAAACTCCATGTGCCTGCATCTTGTAAAGCTATATTCTCCTCTTCCATAGAATTCTTCCATTGTGGGATTTTAATTGCTTTTGAGAAGCAAGTTGGAGTTGAAGGAGTAATAGAAGAACTAAGTTGAGTAGAGAGTGCATGCCTGGTATTGAAAACTTTTGGTTTGAAAATACCAGATTTACCTCTTGTCACCATTTGATGATTGTTAGAAATTGGACTTGGAGGCTTTGAAGAACTAAATAAAGAGGCAGCTGAAGTGGATGATACTGCAGAAACTTCAGAAGAAGAATGTGGAACAACAGGAACTTCAGATGTAGAGTCAGAAGTAGCATTAGTCTGAACTATAGAAACTGGAACTGTAGTAACTTCAAAGGGAACATTAGTCTATAGATTAGAGACTTCTTTAGAAAGTGTTGGAGACTTATATGTTGCAGAAGTTGTTGAAGTAAAGATATCTGCTTTAATAGTGGAGTCCAATGGTGAAGAAGCTTTTAAAGGAAAATGATTCTCATTGAAGACAACATGTCTGGAGATGTAAACTTTACCAGAATTTGGATACAAACATCTGTAACCTTTATGAACTGAACTGTAGCCAATAAAGATACAATGGACACTTCTAGGTTGTAATTTGTTGGCAGCATAAGGTCTTAGCCATGGAAAACAGGATGAACCAAAAGTTCTAAGAAAATTGTAGTCAGGATTGAACCCAAATAATTTCTCAAATGGTGATATAAAGTTGAGTCTTCTGATTGGTAACCTATTGATAATAAAGTTTGCAGTACTGAAAGAGTCAACCCAAAAGGAATCTGACAAACCTAATTGAATGAGAAGTTCTTCCAATATCCACAATGTGTCTATGCTTAGACTCTGTAACTCCATTCTGCTCAAGAGTGTGAGGACATGAAATTTCATGACATATGCCATGAATGCATAAAAAATCCTTAAGTTCATTATTTAAGAACTCACCACCACCATCTGTTCTGATTGTGACTATAAAGCAGTCAAGTAATTTCTCAACCATTGCTTTAAAATGTAAGAAAATAGTTCTGAATTCTGTCTTATCATGTAGAGGAAATATCCAGCAAAATCTTGAAAAATCATCCACAATATTGACATAATATTTGAATCCAGAGTTGAATGTTACAGGACTTGGACCCCACAAATCCATATGAAGTAATTCTAAAGGAGAATTTGCTTGATGTGAAGACAAAGTAAAAGGAAATTTGTGTGACTTGCCTAACTGACATTCATTACAAAATAGAGGAGATTTAGTAATATATGATAAAGCAAGTGTTTTGACAGACTTTTTGCAGAACTTGAAATGATGGATGAGCCAATCTTCTGTGCCAGGTAGCCGCTGTAGGTATTTGACTGGATAGAGCTTTGTAGTTATGTTGATGTAGAAAATGCATTGGGTATAAGCCATCCTTATGAGGCTCTTGTAAAGTGATCCTCCCAGACGAGAGATCCTTAACAGAGAAACCAATTAAATCAAAAGTGATAGAACAATTGTTATCAGAGGTAAACTTGTGAACTGATAGTAAATTGTGTGATGATTTAGGTACCAGCATAATGTTATTTAGATGAAAATCATAAGAAGCAGTAGATTTAGTTGTAGAACCAATATGAGTTATTGGCATACCTTCTCCATTAGCTGCTTGAACCCTTCAAAAGCAGTAGTTGTAGTAAATTCAGACTCATCATAGGTGATGTGATTATTAGCTCCTGAATCAGCATACCATGGATTTTCTCCCATGATGTTAGCAGTAGCTAACATAGCACTAAGATTGTGTGGAGTGTTGACATTCTGATAGCTGAAATTAAGTCTATGCCTGCATTCAAGAGCTTGATGTCCCTTTTCCTAGCAAATCTGACACTTCTCAGTTGTAGGTTCATTGGTGGAAGTAGAAGCTATGTTTGATCTTGCAGGTATATTAGGTGTGAAGTTTGGAACTGGATATATCTGAAAATGAGAATAACCTCTAAGAGCATAGTATTATGGTGCTCTTGGTTGTTGAGAAAAATACTGAGACTGAAAATTTGGTCTAGGAGCATAAGATGGATTAAAACCTCTACCTCTTCCTCTTGCATAGAAGTTATATGGTTTAGCATTAGCAGCAAATGCTTTACCATTAGCATCATATAATATCTCTTTATGTTTGTTGTTAACTATAATTTCTTCACTCATGAGAAGATTGTGTAATTCCTTAGAAGTAACAGAAGGATAACGAATTCTAATGGAAGTACAGAAAGAACTATAATCTGATCCAGACCATTCAAGATAATAACAACCAGTTCATCATCAGCAATTCTAGATCCAGCAGCATAAAGCTCATCTGTAACTTTCTTGATTTGACTAAGGAATGTAGAAACAGTACCTGAACCAAGTTTGAGAGATTGTAGCTTCACGCGCAGCTGAATAGAATGTGTAGGAGAACTTTGAGAAAATCGTGATTCAATTGTTTCCCAAAGTTCCATAGCAGAATCAACACCAGCAACATAAGCAATAATTGCGTCTGAAATAGACGATTGAATCCAAAGAATAAGAGTAGTATCATCATCATGCCACGCTACATAGCCAGGATTTGGAATATTAACAATTATATAAGGTGGACATTGTAGAGATCCATCAAGAAAACCAAGAACCTTGTATCTTTTGAGAAGAGGAAATAATAAAGATTTCCAGGTGAGGAAATTATCCTCTTTGAGTTTGTAAGAAAGAAGAGCAGAGATTTGATTTAGAGGAATGTGTGAAATTCTTGATTCGTAATTCGCCATTAGAGCCAAAGAAAGATTAACCAGAAGTGATTAATGATGATGACGAATAATAGAGAAAAGAAGAGATCAAAAAACAAGAAAAGAAGAGTTCATAAATTTTCAGATCTAAAAATCTGCCATTAATGGCGATATGTGGAAGCTTTCCTCTGATACTATAACTGAACAAATAAAATACAGGACAAAGGAAGAGGACCAAATGACAATTACAGCCTGTAGTATTACCAACAAGAAGGTTCAGTTGATAAGTTATGCAGAAAAACCGGTCAGTATGTTATTCCAACAAACAGTAATAGCTCCTCCACCCGAGAAGTGTTTTTCAAGTATCCAGTACCCTTAGCATTTAGAATTTCAGACAGCAAGGATGAAGGACAAGAGAATGTTCGATGTTTTTATCGCTGCACTCAAGTATTAATTTTCTAATGAGCGACCATGGAGGAGTAAGATTTGGGATTTACCTTGTTGAAGTTCTCAGTCATATTTTTCATGAGCCGAGGGAAGTCCGAGAAATCGCATGTAGGACCAGAGGCTAGAGGTGTTGGACGCGGAGACATGATTGGAGAAAGCTCTATGAACAACAGTGTGCTCTTCCGCATGTCACCTCGTGTGAGAGCCACTACCTTTAAGTCCATGGCCCGAGCTTGTAAACAGACCTTCCTGCGCATCGGTGCAGTATTGTCTTTCTGAGGGAGGTGCAGAAACAAAGTCGGTGGTTTTCCTCTTTTTTGGCTGTCCTTTCATTGTTCGAGTATTTGTGAGCTCTGGATTTGGAGGAACTGGAACATTGTTGGTGGTGGACGACGGATCTGCGCCTTTCTGGTTTTCGTTAACTTCGGAAGCATTCAAAGCATCATGTTGAGAAAACAATGAGATTTATCTGCATTTATCAAGCAATTCAGTTTCACCAAATGAGATTGACAAGATTTAGACAACACACTTCATCACTAACTCGATCACCCATGGAGAAGGGAATGCCAGGCACTACAGTAGGAACCGCCCTTGGGGTTTCATCCTCAAGGGGGTTCTCTGAGCAATCACCGATTTTGGAGTCGTTCGGGCTCTCACTCTCAGTTTTCTCCCGGGGAGGAACAAAAAAAGTCGGTAGGAGAGTCAACAAACCTGAGACCTTTTCAGACTATGAGAGTCAAAAAAAGTCGGCATGTTTCAAAACGACTGACGACTAAAGTCTTGTCCCCGATTGGACGCGTCTTGTATATATTCCGAGATATTCTCATTATGCTAGAAGAAGAAGTCACTTGACTGCAATGGGTGTTCACTAGGTTGATATTTTTTACCATAGGAAAGCTACATTCATCGCTGTTAGAGTCTGAATCAGTGGTTGTGACCCCTGGTCTTCAATTAAGAGGAACAACATTAGTTGGGAGCAAGACTTCGTTTACATTCAACATACTCACTGGAAGGAGAAAATTCGAATAATCTGTCCGGTAAATTTGATCCGGAATCTTGAGTTTCTATTTTACCATTCACAAGAGAAGATTTTGCAAGGGCAACCTTGTACTTTCCAGCGCAAGCCAAAGCGATGGATGCAGTTGAGGTATTGTGATTCCCCATGCATCAAAAAGCGCACAAGAAAAAAATCAATCTGTTTGAAGACCACAAGCCAGTTGATGAAGACTAACTACCACCTTGTAGTTACCTAACGGATCAGTCATTCTCTTCACTGATAGCAGGTCAACCAGCATTTGAGATGCGCTTTAAAGTGCCACCAGGTTGGACGAGTTCGCTATCAGTACCCGAAGATGAAAACTCATTTCTGCAAGTACAGTACACATACACATAAAATCAATTTGTACGCCTACAAATTGGTGTATGGAAAAATCAAGTGGCAACTGCAATTAAAAGAAAGTTAAGTTATCTAACGTTACAAGGAAGTGGATTCACAGTTCTACGGGGTCAATTGTGAGCTAGTGGAAATGGTTAAACTTGATTGATTTTCGGGCGTCAAAATTTGGTGGCTTATTTAAGTTTTCCTCTTGTCAGCTTATACATGAAGGTCCACTAATGGATAAAGGAAACAGTAAGTCAGAGCTACCTATGATCTCATCACATTTTATCTGAGGAGTGATCATTTTTCTACTACCGAATTCAATTATAAGCGGAATTCAAGTCATAATTCCCAAGAGATTTTTATACCTTAAAACAGCAGCAGAGCTTCAGTGCGATAGTTCCGGTTCCTCTCGGTGGCTCATATCCTTTCTGACAACGGGAGATCTGGTGAAATCAGTGAATACCTTTATTTTTCTGTAATTCGAGAGGAAACGATGAGACCTAAATTTTTAGGGATTTTTCTCGGGCACAGATCGAGCCGGACATAGGAATATATAGGAATATATCTATGTGAGTTAAATGGACCTGCGCTGGAAGGGCCCAATAAGCAAGACAGCCTTGGGCATCCGTGCGTTAGAGACACGGCACCAGGGTCAATACCACTGCCGAAACGGCCTTGAGTACCCTATAAGTGTCTGCTATCCACCATACTCCGAGCCAGATATTGTTGTTACTTTCCGGGCGAATGGTTTATAGCATCACATAATCTACGGGGGCGACAAGAGGATTTGAATTAATTTCTTAACCCCACAACATGTTGGAGGTTAAGAGGGGCGATGTTTGTACTGTAATATTTGGATACCAATACGGGCTAACCATATCACTATTGATGGAAAATATATGTCGTCTCAAGCCTGGAAGCCTGAATATTGGTCCAGTTTATTGACCCATTTTCAACGGCCCATTTGCACCGGTCTATTCCTGAAACCATAGAAGAACATTCTAGAGTATTCCAAATTATTATATAAACAAGTTTGTACAACTATAGAAAGGGGGAGGCTAGGTTTTCACAAGGGGAGAAAAACGTTGTAATTCTTATTAATAAAATATCTCTCCCTAAGGGGATTTCATCCGTGGATGTAGGCATCAATCGACGAACCACGTTAAATCTGTTTTCTTTATTTTTCTTCATTAGTAACTTAACCCTAATTACACATCAATCATCATCATCAATCGTGTTTAATGCCTAAAAATAA
Source organism: Papaver somniferum (assembly GCF_003573695.1). NCBI lineage: Eukaryota > Viridiplantae > Streptophyta > Magnoliopsida > Ranunculales > Papaveraceae > Papaver > Papaver somniferum. The sequence goes on along the minus strand of NC_039363.1, from coordinate 156,518,982 downwards.
TTTTGGGTACAAACACATATATCTGTTTCCACACAATGCTTATATCCAACAATCGTTATATAATCTAAACTCTCATTTCAATCATTGAAACATTCTTAGAGGACGACGTTATATAGTTGTTATTCACAAACCATTTTTCGTCAAAGCCATTTTCAAAGTGATTGAAACATAACATGACTTTCGTCACTAGGTAAAGATGAACTTGGCCAAAGCGAAAGCTTACCAACACATATTTCGAGAAATAGATAGGCGAGATAAACTCGGCTCGAAATACCAAATGTGTATAATCAAAGTCTATATAGCAAAACGACTTTTGTCTCAAGATAGAAGATAGAGTAGTTAGACTTTTGAGTGATATATAAGTTCAAGTCTCCACATACCTTTTAGTCGATGAAGTTCCACTGGTTCCTTGAGTAGTTCTTCGTCTTGTATGATGATTCGCCATGGAGTTCTTGAGCTCAACTATACTTTCTATCCTAGTCTGAGACTTAGATATAGTAGACTACAAATAAAGACTTATAGTTTTGATCACTAACATTGACAAACATGCTTGAGATAGCAACACATGCGAGTTCGATCGAGCAATGCTCTAACATCTTCAACAACTATGATGCTGAGTTGAACACATTTAGAATCACGGAGTACTTGGAATTGACGAAGATTTTGAGTGATGTTGAAGAACCAATGAGATCAAGCATTTGGATGAGAAGCTATTTGTAATTCATATGTATTGATAGTTTTGTGACTAAAATTGACAAAGGGGGAGATTATTAGAGCACTGCTCGGTCGAACTAGCGTTGCTATATCAAGCTTGTTTGTCAAGTTTAGTGATCAAAACTATAAGTCTTGATTTCTAATCTACTTATGGTAATGTCTCGGACTAGGATAGATTGTGTAGTTGAGCTTTAGACTTCACGGCGTTCATCGATTGAAGACGAAAAACTACTAAGGAGAGCTTGTGGAACTTCATCAACAAAAGGTATGTGGAGACTGAAACTAATATGTCACTCAGAAAGTTTATTTCTACTCTATCAACCTTCTTGAGACAAAAGTCGTATTACTATATAGTATTTGATTATACACATTTGATATTTCAAGCTGAGTTTAACTCGCATACATATTTCTCGAAATATGTGTTGATAAGCTTTCGCTTTAACCAAGTTCATCTTATATTCTTGACGAAAGTCAAAAGATGATCATATGAAAATCGCCTGGTAACACCTTACATGATTTGTGTGATACAGTCATTTGATGTAGACTCAGAATGTTTCATATTGATTATTTCAATATCTTGAAAATTGCTTTGATGCTAATAGTTAGTGAAAACAACTATTGTCATCCTCTAAGAAGGTTTCAATAATTGAAATAGAGTTTAGAACACTTAACCATAATTAGATTATAGACATAGTATACGTACTTGCATATATGTTGATCCAAGACCGGTATAGTATGCATACCCGTATGCGTACTGGGAAGGTCAGGTAAAGTTCGGGAGACTTGGTATGAGTACCCATACGCGTATTTGCGAACTCAGTTGAAGTCCGGGAAATTTTGTATGCATACCCGTACGCGTACTAATCCAACTGTTGTTTTGGATGTGTGATAGTATGCATACCCACGCATACTGTTGGACACAGTGCAAGTCCGGCTACTTAAGTGTGCGTACCCGTTTGCATACTTGAGAGGATTAAGTTATATAATCGGTTTGTTCATGAACTAATACATTTATATAATAAGGAATGCAATCTTTCGTAAACCGTGGCTATAATATTCATGACTTGATTCGAGTGAATCAAAATCGATTTTGCTTCAATTGTATCTTGTATCCTTCATGGGAATATAAAAAAATTGAACAACTCTATAACTAGTTTCATTTGAGTCATTTGAACTAGTTGTGGTTAAGATTAATAAGGTTGATATGAAAGTGTTCATATGGCTAAGTTCGGTTAACTATTGTTGAGCCAACAAGGTGCACACGTTTAGGTACGGTTACTCATATCTAAATGAAGTCACTTTTCATTTGTGTGTAATATAAGTTCGATCTAACGGCTGAAAGATATTAGCTTGAGTCTAATTAGGTTTTCATCTAACAGTGAATATTGAATGCTTTGTTACCAAGGTAGCATTGATTGCAAACCCTGATTTTGAAGACTATATAAAGGAGAACTCTAACAACTGGGAAAACTAATCCCCACACCTCCTGTGTGATATTAGTTGCGACTAGAGTCGATTCTCTTTTAACCTTAGGTTTTTCATGAAATCCTGTAGGTTAACGACTTGAAGTCTTCATTGGGATTAATTGTGAATCCAGACCCAACTATTTTCTATGTAGTTGTGTGTTCTGTTCTTGCCTTGTTCTATCTATTGAGTATTATCTCCTCTAATATTTTCTCGAGATTGATTCTCCGATAGGAAAGATAAAAAGTAGTCACAAACATCTTCATCTCATCATTTGTGATTCCACAATATCTTGTTTCGCTACCATACGATTAAGATTATTGTGAGGTGACTGATATTTCTAGGTTGTTATTCGGGAATATAAGTCCGGTATATTAATTGGTTCATGTTCACCTTAATTTATCAAAATACGGAACAAAACTCATAGGTTTATCTATGGGAGACATATTTTTCTATTCTATAGATTTTTTTGTGTGAGACAGATTGGTTTATCAAGTCTTCGACTTTGGTTTGTAGCAACTCTTAGTTGTGGGTGAGATCAGTTAAGGGAATCAAGTGCGCAGAATCCTGCGTGATTATAGAGGCGTAAGGAACCTGATTGTACCTTGATCAATGAGAGATTGATTAGGGCTCAACTACATTCCAGTCTGAAGTTAACTTGGAGTAGGCTAGTGTCTGTAGCGGCTTAATACAATGTGGTGTTCAAATCTGTACTAGGTCCCGGGATTTTTCTGCATTTGCGGTTTCCTCGTTAACAAAACTTCTGGTAACTGTGTTAGTTCTTTTTTGCATTATATTTTGTTATAATAAAAATATCACAGGTTGTGCGTTAAGTTCAATCAGTTTTTGAATCTGACCTTTGGGTTGTTGATTGAATTGATTGAAACTTGGATATTGGTTTGTGATACCGTCCAAGTTATTTCTCTTATTCAATCGGGCTCGCGAATTCCTATTTGTTTGATTGTGGATTGAATTGAGAAATCGTGATACAAACTCTTGGATATATTTCCATTAATTGATTTTGACTGTCTAGTTGATTCTCTTGGAATTATATTGGAGTTTTCCATACAAATTTCTAAACTAAATATTGGGTGTGGTTGTTAGACCCCCGTTTTTCAATTCGTGAATGTTTCAAACTGATTATTAGAGAGATATAGAACTAATATAAATCTGGATACAGGACAGTACACATACCAACTTACTAACTGGCACAACCGTTATAGGTCCGGATCCATAGTACATTAGACAACACACGTACCAGTGTATCTATAGTTCGGCAACGACTTTTGGTACACCATACCGGGTATGCAAACCTAAAAAGTCTGTTGACTCGTGAACTCAGGATGGCGCACATACCTAATATGCATACCCAAAAAAGTTCTTTAGACTCCTGAACTGGTTTTGTCTTGAGGGTATACAACCCCGGTACACGTACCATGACAAAATAACTCACGAACTGGAAAGTAAGTACGCGTACTTACCAAGTCGAATATTTTCAGATGCATCAGAATTATTTCTATGAGATAATCGGCATTTGAACAACTCTCTAAAAACACATGTAGACGTGTTTATCATGTAATAACCTATGCTTGTGACTCAAGATTAAAGTCTTAAGGTGTTATATGAAAAAGGTTAAGATTATAGTTAATCTGGCTATTTTCGGCTATCCTTTCATGAATAAGTCATTATACACAGTTCATCCTAACCAGAGTGCATATTTTATTGTGTTAATCTCAAATCAAAGATTCTTCTAACATCGAATATTGATTGCTTGATTCCAAAGCTACGTTAGCTTAAATCTAAAGCAACCTTTGATTTTTAAAGTCTATATAAGGAGAACCTCAAGCAACTGGGATCTTTGAATCCCTGACACTTTTGTTGTGTGTCCTAGTTGTAAACTAGAGTTGTCCCCTCCTCTAAAATCTTCTAGGTTTAGCGACTAGAAAGACTTCGCTTATGGATTCGTGAAACCAGGTCCAACTATCTTTATCTTGGTAGTTCGTGTATCCTGATCTTGCTACTTATTATTGAGTTTCACTCCGATCAGGCAAGATAAATAAAAATCACAAAGTTTCGTCGTCTCAGACTTTGTGATTCCACAAGTATATTCCTCTATAATGATTCTTTGTTGAAATCAGAGTAGGTTTTACTTGTGAGGAGAATAATAATCTAGGTTGCTCTTCGGAAGTCATAAATATCGTATTTTGAGGTTTGCTACACTTTATGTATTGCAAACGATTTCCTATCTGACCTTGATCTTTTGATCAAAACGGAAATCACATATAAGCTTATCTGTGGGAGGTAGATTGTTTTAAAGTCTTCAATAGAGTTGAAGCAACTCTTAGGCTGTAAAGGACGTCAGCTAAGGAAATCAATTGCGTATAGTCTTACGAGATTCAAGAAGCGTAAGGAACGCGACTGTAACTGAATTGCTATGACGGTGGATTTGGTCTCAACTACATTCCAGTCCGAATTATTGATAGTAGGCTAGAGTCTGTAGCGGCTTAATACAGTTTGATGTTCAAATCTGGAAAAGTCCCGAGGTGTTTCTGCAATTTCGGTTTCCTTGTTAACAAATTTTATGGTGTCTGTGTTATTTCTTTTTCCGCATTATATTGTTTATCTTTATAATTAAAACACCATATGTTGTGATACGACTTGATTGGTCTTGGGTATTGATCTTTGGAATCGTCTAAGTACTCTCACGGTATAATCAGGTTCATAGACTTGTTTCCGTTTACATATTGATTGTGAGAGAAAGAGATATAAACTCTTAATATAATTCATGATTGAGATTAAGTTACAAATTTCAGAATTATATTTGAGTTTATCCTATACAACTTGCCTAAGAAAAAGTTGGTGGTGTATTTTGGAACCCCCGCATTTTCAAAGTCTTTTACTAAAATATAATGTCTCAACCAATTTAGAAACTCAAACCTTAAAATACTACTCCCTCTGTCCCAAATTAGATGACCTAGTTGTAGTTTGCGCAATTCTTAAGACAAGGAGGATAAGAGAGTATTTTTAAGTAATTTTTACGACTATACCCTTATGTATAATAATTTGTAAAATTTAAAAATGATTTATTTCTCAATTATACAATGGATATTCGTAAACTTTATACCATTGGAAAGCATTTTAAAACACCTACATAAAGAATATAAGAAAAAACATGACTATGAAATAACAAATATTTCTTATACTAATAATAATCAATTAAAAGAGTAATTTTAGAAATATCCCATTGTTTTATGATATAGGTCATCTATTTTGGGAAAAATTTAAAACTAACTAGGTAATCTAATATGGGGCGGAGGGAGTAGTTCCCACTGGATCTGATCATAGTCCCCGTCTTATAAATATGGAAGGTCTTAATAACACAAATATTTCTTACTCTGTTAAATTTCTTAAGCTTGGTTAAAGGAACAATCATGTATTTATTTAATGCATAGTTATTAGAACTCTGATAATAATAATCCACATTAGCCATGATTCAAAATTTGGAAAACATGGGTAACCTATTTAACTTTAGAAAAAAAACGTTTTTGGATTACCAAAAAAGAAAATTGAGAAACTTCTGGAAAACATGGAAAAATTGAACAAGAAAAACCCAAATAGACATACACAAACCAAATAAATAGGGAAATGGTTACTTCGGAAAAATTATGTGACACTGAAAAAATTGCTAAACAACTTTCTAGGGATAACATTGTAAACCTAGGTGAAAGAAATACGAAATAATTTTATCTTAAAACTTTAGCCTAAATTTTTTATCTTCTTCGGAACAAAATTCTGATAATAAGGAAATGAAAGATAAAAAAGAACTTGCAGCTAGCCTAAAATCTTTTTTGAATCTTTTTTTAAAGCTATGCCACCTTCTAAATATGAGGAGATATTTTCTCATCTTTTTGTTGGGGTAACCTATTCTGATAATTAGAGACTTATGGAATTGCCTTCGGAAGAGGAGATTTGGGAGTGGTCGGAAGCATGAAATCAAATAAATCTCCAAGTTCTGATGGTTTTTCGGTTTGTTTCTTTAAGCACAATTGGTAACTTGTATGTGAGCGATTGGTGGGTCTGTTTTAGTAATTCCGGTCTACTAAAAAGCTAGATCTAGAACTAAACAATTTTTTTTTTAATTTTTAGTTCAAAAAACCAAAGAGATAAAGGCTGATTTTCGACCAATTGGTCTTTGTAACATTCTGTAAAAGGTAATTTCAATCTGGAAAATAAAATGAAAATGATCGCAGATAAATTGATTTCACCTTTTCAATCGGCTTTCTTATTTAAAAGACGTGTTACTGACAGTATTATAGTGGAACATAAGTTGATTTATACACTGACTCGAAAGAAAACTAAGATCGGGGAGTTAGGAGTTAAAATAGGTATGTCGAACGACTTCGACAGGGTTAGCTGAGAATTATTACTAAAAGCAACGGAAAATCTTGGTTTCTTTAAAGAATGGTGTGAGCTAATTAAACAATGTATAACCACTTCTTTGGTAGCCGTTCTCCTAAATGAAAATGTTGGAGAATACTTTAAACCAATTCGTGGACTTTTACAGGGAGATCCTCTATATTTTTGTTCTTTGCATGAAAGTCTTTTCTAGACTTTTAATGGAAAAATAAAAAACTAAAAGAAATTCAGGGATTAAAAATAAGTAAGAATAATGAATTTGCGTCTCATTTATTCTTTGTAGACGATTGCCTGAGCTTTACTAAGACTAACTTGTAAAGTTGGAAGAACTTACTAAATGTTCTTCATGACTTCAGTTTAGTTTCAGGTCAATTGGTTAACTTTGACAAATCTGGAACTTTCTTTAGCAAGAAAATCCATCTCAAATTAAAAAGAATGATGTCAAAATTGTGAAAAATCAAGAAAATAAAAATTAGAGATTCTTTTCTATGAGCACATTTGTTTATTGATAAATCAAAGATTAAAACTTTGACTTTATCGGCAGTAAGATGGAGGAAAGATCAAAGGGTGGAAATGCATAATACCTAACCAATCAAGTAAGTTGATTCTTAACAAATCCATTTTGTCTAGTCTTTTAGTGTACCAAATGAAATGTTTTAAACTTCCCAAAAAAAAAAAAACTAATAAAATGGACGCAATCTAGAGAGATTTCTAGTGGTGCAAGGAATCAAATTCCAAAGGGTTTTACATAAAATCCTACAAATTTTTGTGTAAACATGTGGGGTTTGGGTTTTAAAGATGCAGATAAAATGAATATGACAATTATTTCAAAAATGACTTGGAAAATTGTCACTGAATCGAACTGTCGGTGGGTCAAGATTTTAAAAGAGAAATATTCTAAGAACACATATTTTTGCTTTAAAAAATTATGCTAACTGATCCTGGATGTGGAAGTGTGTGTTGCAGGGCATAAAGTTGATTCACAAATATATTTGCTGGGAGGTTAGAGACGGACAATGTATAAACTTGTGTACTGATTAATGGATTCCTAAACTAAATTTCACCCTGGATCATATTTGTTCCAAAAGGAACAACTCGTTAACACTTGTATCAAACCTGATTAATCTTGATACGAATAAGTGAAACTATACACTAACCATAGATATGTTTCCTCATATTATTGCTCAATTCATATTGAATATGAACTTGTTTACATATTCGAATGATACCTTAGATCAAGATAAACCTAGACGAAAATTAACTAAGAATGGTATTTTCACTGTGAAATCCTAATATGATATAGATCGAGTAGGAAACATATTTGTGATGAGCAAATACAGAATTCGGGGAGAAATTTTGGGAAACAGGTTTACCACAAAGACTTAAGATATTCTTATGGAAATATATCAATAACGCATTACATGTGAGACATACTCTAAATTGTTATGTTCTTGTAATAGATAATAATTGTATCTTCTATGATAGTAACATTGTATCATTGCAACACCTGTTTTTTTTTATTGTTGGTATGTGTTAGAGCACTGCCCGGTCGAACTCGCAAGCGTTGCTATCTCAATCTTTTTTTGTCAAGTTTAGTTAATCAAAACTATATACTTGATTTCTAGTCTACTTATAGCTATGTCTCGGATTAGGATAGAATGTGTAGTTGAGATTTAGACTTCACGACGTTCACTAATTGAAGACGAAGATCCACTGAGGATCTTGGAGGAACTTCATCAACAAAAGGTATATGGAGACTAAAACTTATCTATCACTCAGAAGTCTATTATTTTCTATCATATAATGAGACTAAGTCGTATAGCTATATAGACTTTTACATTATACACATTTGATATTTTGAGCCGAGTTTATCTCGCTTATGTATTTCTCGAAATATGGGAAGCTTTTTGCTTTAGTTATGTTCATCATATTCTTGACGAGTTTAGTTGGAAATAATTTATTTGTTGAACTAAATATAATGTCAAAAGATGATCATGTGAAAATTACCTTGAACATCTTATATGATTTGTGTGAGACAGTCATTTGTTATCTTGGGAGTTTGTGTGAGACAACCATTGTCGTCTTCCAAGGATGTTTCAATGATTGAAATGAGAGTTTAGAACAATTAGCCATGTCTAGATACAATACGGTATGTGAAAAGACGAGGGTACCCAAATATACCACAATCTTTTATTTTGATCACAACCTATACAAGGCCCACTGTGTATAAACCTCTTGGAGCTACAATCACTCAAGAAATATTTCAACACAGTGTCCACTTGATATAGGGTAATCCGAACTGGCCTAACTCGTGAATGAAATATTAAAGGAAAGTGGAGAAAACCAATACACTTTGTGTGATTGTCTATTGATATGGAATCGAGACAATACAATAACAAAGTGATCACTTTATAAAAGGTACAGAAATAACTGAAACCAATGGGATCAATATCAAGTGCCCTGTTAACGTACACATGGAAATTTACTTTAAAGATAATAAAACAATTATAATGCGGAAATTAAAAGTAAATGGCACAGCAAGATTTTGTTAACGAGGAAACCGCAAATGCATAAAAACCACGGGACCTTTTCCAGAATCGAATACTCTCAGGATTAAGCCGCTATACAAAATCTAAACCAACTTCTTATATTTGAGATCAAGCAACTAAACCTATAGTTCACCTAGTTCTGTTTGTATCCCTGCGCCTCCAACTTGTAATAAGTCACGCACTTGGAACAATTTCTTTGGTTCGTATTCCAAACAGTAAAGGAACAACAAATAAGTTCGGTAACAACTCTTTTCAAACAAGTGATATGAGTTTGACTAAAGGCTCTTCCGTTTATCCCAATAAACTCCTTTGTCAGGTTCTTAGATATATCTATCAATACAACTACCAAAGTAGTTAGATCTAGATTTTGCAATCAATACTTTTAGCCACAAAGACAATATACTAATGTTGATCTACTCAACTAATCAATCAAGACTATCACAAAATAAACCGATTATAGTTGGATCCACGGACGATCAAGTTTTGTGCACACCAAAGATTATGAACTCAAACAAGCAATCTTCTTTGTCTTCAAATCTTCTTAGATCTTCAATAAACACCTGCACACAATCAACTTGAATTTCTTGTGATCAATCACACGCAGAACGGAGTCTGTTAACAATGGATTATCACAAGACGTCTTTAGATCTACAAACAGTCTAAAGATCCCGGTCGAAACTTCGATCTAGTTTGAGTAAATCTTATATCAGAAGAGAAGATTCTCAAGCATAAACAAATTAGGTGCAATCAAAGTTAAAAAAATGTTAGTCAATCAAATCAATCGAAAACTAATAATAAACTGCAATTATCTAGTTTCCCACCGATAAGCATGTAAATGCTACATTTTATACCCATATTTATATTAGCTAGGATACAATATTTTAGTTGCTAATACTATTTTAGTGCTTTTGTAGAAAGTAAAAGTGAATTCGATCATCCAACGAATATACAGCAAAATGTGAGACTTAATGGTGTTTGTGACGAAAACTGCAAAATGTGGTTGGCCTGGTATTTCCATATATCAGCAACCACAATGATGAAATATGGTTGTCCTGGTATGTCCATATATCAGCAATCACAATGATGAAACGTGGTTGGCCTGGTATTTCCATGTATCAGCAACCACAATGATGAAATGGGGTTGGACTGGTATTTCCATGTATCAGCAACCACAATGATCAAATATGTTGGCATGGTATTTCTATATATCAGCAGCACTTATTATGCTGGCCTGGTATTTCTATATATCAACAGCACTTATTATGCTGGCCTGGTATTTCTATATATCAGCAACACTTATTATGTTGGCCTGGTATCTCCATATATATCAGCAGCATAAAATTATTTCACAGCCGAGGTCACGATGCGCAGACGATTTTTAATTTGCTCTTCAATTAATGGATGATGAAGCGAGTCGACGTCAGCACACTAATGCCACCTAAGATTGGTCAAGAGTGACTTTATTATTGTTAGCATAAGAATGGAAGAATATCACCTCCATGACCACGTGCAAATGAAGAAAAAAGAAAGATTAACATATCTTGTCATTACATAAGTTTTCTTGCTATATATATATAAAGAATCTGAAGGAATGTTTTAGACCAAATGACGTCATTTGTGCAAATACATTTAAGGCGGGCCCATCACATGCAAGAAAACATCATGCTTTTTAAATGAAATTAATTCATTTCCTTGGTGGTTTCATATACTATGGAAAGTGGATATTTGATGATACTTTACAATGTTTCGTCATATTATGACACGCGGCACAATATTATTGGGCGGATTGTATTTCATGACATGTGGCAGACTTCTATTGGGAGGTGATGTGGAGATGACGTAAATTCATCTGTGGGTTATGTTTATGTGTTGTTTCAAAATGAAAATGGGGGGTCGGCCATAGTGCCGCAACTAGAGAAGGGTTTTGAAGTTTTGTTTTCTATTCTTCGTTTTTATTAGCTAGATTTTGATTTATTTATATTGATTTATGATTTTTTGAGAAAACCATGTCTAGCTAATCCATGTTAGGGTGAACGGATGAAGTTGTAGGTGATTTATTTTATGTTCTTGAATAAAGTTTCTACCAATTGAACTTAATGATAATGTTTGTGATTCTCTTTCAATGTTTCACCTTCTAGCTATATTTTTCATGTTTTATGCAATGTATAGTCCATAGTTAGATTAGTAGAAGAACTCATTGAACCTTTGTAATAATTGAATTATGAATTTCATTTGACTATTTATGCCATGTATATCTAGTGCTTAAGAATTCTACATTAAGGTGACAACAAACTACCATTTTGAAAATGATAGTTTTTGTCAACGATTCTTAACGAAATATCTTTCATGTACTAGTAGCTAGGTTTGCTATTTTGCATGAGTAAATTAGAGATTTTTGTGATTGAATACAAATAGCTTTCCTAGTACGGATTCCCGAAACCTTAACACTTTCACATCTTTGGTTACATTTTTATTATTTTGCTATCTAGCTTATCTTTAATTTTCGTATATAATTTATTCTTCTTTTATATTCTTTTAGTTCTTTTTACGCAGTTTGTTTGATTTTTTTAGGTACTTTAGTTTGAAGTGAGGGCGAAAAGAAAGCATGCACTCCTCAATGGTGTGTAGTCTAATAAGCCATTAAGTTCTGAATTTTTTCGTCTTGATGATATTCATAATGAAACTGTTTTAGATGATAATGGGTCTAAGAGTCGTGATATTATTGCTCCATTGAGGCCTTGTTCAGCGAGTGAATTTGAAAAAATATCAGTCGTGGAAGTTATTTCCGCTGACTTAGAACCAGATTTAGGGAGTACAATAACTGTTCAATTCTTTAGACAATCTTTAGTAATCATCTGCGAACCTGATTTACTTCATATTCAAGGTTCGAATTATGCTTTAAATAAGATTGAATTCAGTTTTATCTCTCTGGGTATTAATCTTTCTTACTATAGGTTCATGTTTTCAACTAATCAGATTAGTTGGGTTGATCCCCACCTCTTCAGGATTTATATATATAATTCGAAGCTTACCTTGGGTACCAACCCCACATTTTTTGAGAACGTGCTACTGGCAAGTCGGGAAAAAATACATTTCGCTTCATGGGAGTTAACCCATCAGATTTGTTCCCTGCACTCTATCTTTTTTTTAGTTCTTTAGTTTTTGCATATGTAGTTTAGAATTTCCCACCTTAATTTCTACGTTGGATGACTCAATTACATTGAGAACAATGTAATGTTTAAGTGTGGGGGAGTGGCACTTTTATTAGGATTTTTCTTTAAAAAAAAAAAACCTATTTCATAATATCTCTGTTTTGCTCGAGGACTAGCAAAATATAAGTGTGGGGGTGTTGATAAGCATGTAAATGCTACATTTTATACCCATATTTATATTAGCTAGGATACAATATTTTAGTTGCTAATACTATTTTAGTGCTTTTGTAGAAAGTACAAGTGAATTCGATCATCCAGCGAATAAACAGCAAAATGTGAGACTTAATGTTGTTTGCGACGAAAATTGCAAAATGTGGTTCGCCTGGTATTTCCATATATCAGCAACCACAATGATGAAATGTGGTTGGCCTGGTATGTCCATATATCAGCAATCACAATGATGAAACGTGGTTTGACTGGTATTTCCATGTATCAACAACCACAGTGATGAAATGGGGTTGGCCTGGTATTTCCATGTATCAGCAGCATAGAATTATTTCACATCCGAGGTCACAATGGGAAGACGAGTTTTAATTTTCTCTTCAATTAATGGATGGTGAAGCGAGTCGACGTCAGCACACTAATGCCACCTAAGATTGGTCAAGAGTGACTTTATTATTGTTAGCATAAGAATGGAAGAATATCACCTCTTGCACATGAAGAAAAAGGAAAGATTAACATATCTTGTCCTTACATAAGTTCTCTTGCTATATATATATATATATATATATATATATATATAAATAATCTGAAGGAATGTTTGAGACCAAATGACGTCATTTGTGCAAATACAGTTCAGGTGGGCTCATCACATGCAAGAAAATATCATGCTTTTTAAATGAAATTAATTCATTTGTGGTTTCATATACTATGGAAAGTGGAGATTCGTTGATAATTTACAATGTTTCGTCATATTATGACACGCGGCACAATATTATTGGGCGGATCGTATTTCATGACATGTGGCAGACTTCTATTGGGAGGTGATGCGGCGACGACATGAATTCATCTGTGGGCTATATTTATGTGTTGTTTCAAAATGAAAATGGGGGGTCGGCCATAGTGCCGCAACTAGAGAAGGGTTTTGAAGTTTTATTTCTATTCTTCGTTTTATAAATAGAGTTTGATTTATTTATATTGATTTATGGTTTTTTGAGAAAACCATGTCTAGCTAATCCATGTTAGGGTGAACGGATGAAGTTGTAGGTGATTTATTTTATGTTCTTGAATAAAGTTTCTACCAATTGAACTTAATGATAATGTTTGTGATTCTTTTTTAATGTTCACCTTCTAGCTATATTTTTCATGTTCTATGCCATGTATAGTCCAAAGTTAGGTTAGTAGAAGAACTCATTGAACCTTTTGAATAATTGAATTATGAATTTCATTTGACTATCTATGCCATGTATATCTAGTGCTTAAGAATTCTACATTAAGGTGACAACAAACTACCATTTTGAAAATGATAATTCTTGTCAACGATTCTTAATGAAATATCTTCCGTGTATTAGTAGCTAGGTTTGCTATTTTACATGAGTAAATTAGAGATTTTTGTGATTGAATACAAATAACTTTCCTACAACGGATTCCCGAAACCTTAACACTTTCACATCTTTGGTTACATTTTTATTATTTTGCTATCATTTTGTCCGAATTTACGAAAACTCTCAAAAGCATCATATTTGATTACTTAGTTTTTTTGGTATTAGTTGGTAGAGTATTTTACACTCCTCGTGGGAACGACCTGTACTTGCCATTGTCTACTAGTTAAACGTTGTGCACTTGCAATATATTATTGTAGGTTTACGAACCTACCACCCACCAACGATACTCGTAGAGCTTCCCAATCCCAAAGAAGTCTTTAAAAGGAGTGGTCGTAAGAGATTTCTCCTAATTAGGGTACTTTCCTCTCCGAATAGACAACTCCACCAGTAACAACACAACTAGGTAGTTTTGCTGGCTCTGAGGATTAGTTTGCTTGAAATGAAAACTTCAATATTTATAGACCAAGGAAGTATGGACACCAAGTAACTTCCAAAACCGAAATATTCTCAAGATATACAATATATTTCCAAATTCGGTTTTCATAATTCCTGGAAATGCTTCGTCCAAATATTGACCGAAATCTCAGTAGAAAATCTCCAATTAGTAAATGCACATTACCAATTTTCATTTTCTAAAGATATGTATTTTAATTGCTGGAAATTAAAATCATATAAAACTAAAAACCTTAATTAAAAGATTCTCAATTTATTTCGATCCGGGATTCTCCTTTAGTTATTAAGGAATATCTTTGAACAATAAAAGGTAAGAGTTACTGCACGTGTTTAAAGTATGTCGACATCTTTACTTTGTAAATCCTTTTTCATATTTACAATCTTGGAACCGATTTTCCATACTTCTAAACGAGTTTAGAATTGGTTCATCTGATTTCCAAGAACTATGTGATTGATCAAAAACATTCAATCACCATTCATGGGTTTAACGGTTCTACCAAAACAAGTTTCGGTTCTACCTCCAAGTGGCTACTAGGATCGGTCACATTAGTTTCCAAAAAATTGTTAACTAAGTACCAGGATCGGCAACCACTTATTTATGGTACTTACTTGTGATCGGTTGCACAAGTTATAGGGTCAGTCACACCAATTATTAAAACTTGTTAACTTACTATAAGGATCGATTACACATCTTGTGATTAATCCCAGCCAAATTCTAGGATCGGTCACCCAATTACTAGTAATGGTCACACCAATTATAAATATAGATCATACCATCTCAGGTGATTACTTAGGATCGGTTTCACTAATAAAAGTCATACTAATTGTTAGAGCACTGCTCGGTCGAACTCGCATGCGTTGTTATCTCAAGCATGTTTGTCAATGTTAGTGATCAAAACTATAAGTCTTGATTTCTAGTCTATTATACCTAAGTCTCGGACTAGGATAGAAAGTGTAGTTGAGCTCAAGAACTCCATGGCGATCATCATACAAGACGAAGAACTACTCAAGGAACTGGTGGAACTTCATCGACTAAAAGGTATGTGGAGACTTGAAGTTATCTATCACTCAAAAGTCTATCTAATTTATCTCCTATCTTGAGAGAAAAGTCGTTTTGCTATATAGACTTTGGTTACACACATTTGCGATTTCAAGCTGAGTTTATCTCGCCTATCTATTTCTCAAAATATGTTTTGGTAAGCTTTATCTTCGGCCAAGTTCATCTTTACCTAGTGACGAAAGTCATGTTATGTTTCAATCACTTTGAAAATGGCTTTGACGAGAAATGGTTTGTGAATAACAACTATATAACGTCCTCTAAGAATGTTTCAATGATTTAAATGAGAGTTTAGATTATATAACCATTGATGGATATAAGCATTGTGTGGCAACACATATATGTATAAGTCCTTATTCCTTGAACCAAAGTATGCGTACTTTGTTGATCAGGAAAACCGGAACAAGAGTCTGCGAAGCCAATCCGCAAACTGATGGAAGTTCTCATCCCGAGAATATCTGCTGGAGTTTATGAACTCCTTCCGAGAACTTAAATACGCGAACTTGGGTTGGTTATATCTAAAGACGATTATTTGTGAACTTATATTTATATTAACTAAGAAATGCAAATTGCAAACCGTGGCTATAAAGTTCATGAGTCGATTCAAGTGAATCAAATCGTTTTTGCTTCGATTGTGTCTTGTATAGTTATATAAGATTTATACAATTGAACAACTCTCTAACTAGTTCATTTGAGTCATTTGAACTAGTTATGGTGAAGTAGAAAATGGTTGATGTGAAAGTACTCATATGGCTAACCATTTGGTTAACTACTGTTGAACCAACACATGTACATGTTTGGGTACGGTTACACAAACCTAAAATTGTGCATTTCATTTGTGTGTAACAAGCTAAGTTTTCGATCTAACGGTTGAAATATATTAGCTTGAATTTAATCAGTTTTTCATCTAACGGGGAATATTGAATGCTTTGTTACCAAGCTAACATTGATTGCAAACCCTGATTTGAAAGACTATATAAGGGAGAACTCTAGCAACTGGGAAACCTAATCCCCAAACCTCCTATGTGATACTAGTTGTATTAGATAGAGTCGATTCTCCTTTAACCTTGGGTTTCTTCTTGTAAACCGGTTAACGACTTAAAGACTTCATTGGGATTGTGAAGCCAGACCGATACTACTTTCTCGTAGTTGTGTGATCTGATCTTGCATATTCTATCGTGTTGAGTATAATCGTAACGATTGTCTTGAGATTAATACCTCCGATAGGCAAGATATAAAAGTAGTCACAAACATCTTCGTATCATCGTTTGTGATTCCATAGTATCTTCTTTCGCCGCGTCGATTAAGATTATTATGAGGTGATTGATAATACTAGGCTGTTCTTCGGGAATATAAGTCCGGGTTATCAATTGGTTCCTGCTCACCTTGATTTATCAAAAGACGGAACAAAAACTTGTAGGTATTTCTATGGGAGACAGATTTATCTATTACCGTAGGCTTTTCTGTGTGATACAGATTTGTTTATTAAAGTCTTCGACTTTGGTTCGTAGCAACTCTTAGTTGTGGGTGAGATCTGCTAAGGGAATCAAGTGCGTAGTATCCTGCTGGGATCAGAGACGTAAGGAGCGTAAATGTACCTTGGATCAGTGTGAGATTGATTGGGGTTCAACTACAGTCCATACCGAAGTTAGTTTGTAATAGGCTAGTGTCTGTAGCAGCTTAATACAGTGTGTGTTCAATCTGGACTAGGTCCCGGGGGTTTTGTGCATTTGCGGTTTCCTCGTTAACAAAATTTTAGTGTCTTTGTTATTTCTTTTCCGCATTATATTTTGTTATATAATTGAAATATCACAAGTTGTGCGTTTGAATCAATCAATTGGAAATCCGACCTTTGGTTGTTGATTGAAATTGATTGATACTTGAACATTGGTCTTTGGTACCGTTCAAGTGATTTCTCTTGTATTCAATTAGACTCGCATATTTCTATTTGCTTGAGTAAGAATTGAATCGAGAAAGAGAGATATAACTCTTTGATATACTTTATTAAGATTGAGTCTAGTTGATTCTCTTGAAAGTATATTGGAGTTAGTCCATACAGATTGTTAATCGAAATATTGGGTGTGGTTGTTGTACCCCCACTTTTTCAATTGGTATCAGAGCAGGCAAACACATTAAAAACCTTACAATTCTGTGTTTGTAACGATCTGAATTTATGGACAAGGGTATTATCTTTGATAAACGCGTCACCAGAAACAAAAGTTCTGCCTCATCTAATTCTATTAAAGATAAAGATTATTCAATCTCGAATATAGACGAACCTTGTGTTCTGACGAGACAGACAAACACTAACATGTGTGATCCCGATTACCCTTCAAAAGAGACCATCTCTATTAATGAACAGGAAACATCCGAAGAGAGTAAATTGATTCTAAATCTTGTTGGAATCCAAGCTGATAGATTTAGTCGGTTGAAACACCATGTAAATGTTCTTCTTGGTATAGTAAGAGACTGCAAATTCAAAGAAAATACTGAAAATCATTCTTCACGTATGTCTCTTGAGGCTAGCCTCAAAAAGGATGCTTTGGAAATTGAACATCGCTTGAGTAAACTCTCTATTCAAGGATGCACTAAGCAGTTTAATATACCAAGTATTTATGCTATGACTGAAAATGTTCCAGATCCAGAAGTAAAATTGGAATCCCTTCCTATGAGAAAAGATGTGTTAGTCTCCTCTAATCAAGGATGTTCTACATCACATGGAAGGAAGAAATATCCTAATGAGACTATTAAGACTGTACTATCTAATCATTCTTGTGATCATAATGTATGTCTCTTCTGTGAGACAAAGAGTTCTATTAAACCAAAGGGAAACTCTAGGTTGAATAAAAACTCCTTGGTACAACTTTAACACACCTTAGACTTAATTCTCAAAGGTGTAACTAAAATTCTTATGTCTGAACCAATTGGTTTTCGTACTTTCCCTGTGTATGCTACCAGGAAGTTCAGTTCAATGAGTTCCTCGAATGCTCAAAAGCAGAACAGATGTCTTAATAAACATCTTATAAGGAAAGATCAAGCCTTTCCTACTGTTAACAGAAAAGGTGATGTTACCTTAAGTGAGAATAAAATTCCAGAAGAAATGAGGAAAAGTGATGATGTTAATGATAACCTGAAGGAAATAATTAAAGGTTATAAAGAAATCATTAACAGGTTGTCTACCCTCTCAAGGCGAAAATCCTCTGGTAAGGACTCAAACTATGTCTCGTAATTTGATGACAGTAAGTTTTATGATAATTTCTCACATCAAAAAGGTTTCCCTTCCTAGATTTGAAAGGAAAAAGAGACTCGATCGTAAACACAATTCATTTAATGAGATAATGGCTCATACTTGTGTTAAGTAATCACAAGGTTGAAATCTCACTTACAAAAATCCTAGCTGAGTGAGAAATGTTTAGGTATACTCTTTGCCAAAGTGACACTGATTATCTAGCTAATTTCTTATCGTTCTTAGATGGATTATCAAGTAACATTTTTACATGAGTATTTTCTTCCTTGTTTATTTTCTTCTAGTTTTTGGCTCTATATCTTTAAACTTGTTCTTTTTGAAAAGAAAAAGTATGGACTTTGTCTGTCAACAAGATGCTTCACAAACAGCCTTTTTGGAAGGAGCTTTGTGGACCCTCTTCTTACGGGTATACGTACGGTTTTGGGATTCTCTCACAAACCAATTTTGTAAACCCTAAGTCTCTCGAAACTTGTTTATATACCTACCCTATTGATTTGAATTATCTCACTTTAGGCTCTGTATCATCAATGGCTTCATCATCCCGCTCTTGGGATTTGCCTGAAGACTTCGTTGATAATGCGGTATATTTCGAATCCTATAAAGAGAAGGGGACTTTTGTTGAAGTTGAAGGATTTTTTCCTCAATCTTCTGATTCCTACTCGGATATTGAGCAGGTTGAACAGATTTCAGCTGAAGTGATTCTCGATTATCTCAAAAACTTTGTGGATGCAAAGCAGCAACTTGTTGATACAATGAAGTGCCTTGATATGGTAAGAACTGAGTTGAAAAAGGTTAATTCTGACCTTGTTCTCATGAAAACTCATGTTAAAGAACTTCTCAATGAGGATATCCACTCTGAAGATGTTGTGTATGTTGTCAATCACAAGCTTAAATATCTCAAGGATCATGAGGATCCATAACCGTCTATTTGACTTTAGTTCGTGTTCGACTTTGACATAGGAGTATGTTTTTAGCTTGTTGATTTTATTTTCCTAGTAAATCTTCTATTCTTTCTTGTTTTGTTTAGAAGAATAACTAGAGTTTGGAATAGCCATTATTGTGATTACACATAGCTATGTCCAACGTTTTCATCTTCATGTTTTTAGGTTTATTTGTTTAAATTCTAAAAAGTGTTTGGAAGACGATTTTTGCAGTATTAATCTTTATGGTTTTATATATTGAAATTTGTTGTGGGATATGTATGTTTGCGTACGTGAACTGTGATTGTCCCATACCTTGTAAAAAGTTAAGTCTTTCATATGTCGATATACATGTATTGATAAAAGAATGAATGGACTTTTGACATCACAAAAGTTTGAAGCCTATTATGTCATTATTGATGGAAGATATGATGAACTTTTGTTGACAAGGATTATGTCTATTGTATGTCATTGTGCGAATAGTGATGGAAAATAGAATGAATCCTTGTATATTCCGCAGTATTGATCTTCCCTGATCCATATTTTTATGTATTACTGTGAGGCTCCGTAAGTTCTCTTATGTCGAGCATGATCAATTAAATTCATCAGTTTTTGTGGTTAATTTGGTTGTATATTTCCGATTAGATTAACTATGGGTTTTCTTGTGATTAATCTAATTGAGTATTTTTGGATTCAAATTCATATTCGTATGTGATTTGTTATGTCCAAAGAAATCCTTCTTTTCTTTTGAAATTAAGGTCACTCTTGTTGTTCTTTCGGGAATGACATTTTATGGGGGAGAGTTTTTAATTGAACTTGTGCTTAATTGGCAAATCTTTGTGGGGAGTGCGGCTGTGGAATAGTATAGGGGTTATCTTGTATCTTTATAAACTCCTTGATGAATGCATTTAGCTTCGGCTTTATGATTGCATCTAAATAAGTTGATATATGGTTCCTTTTGGTCATGAAATTTCTCTTTTGGAAATTTCATTAGGATACCGTTTTCGTACCTTTGCCAATTTTATTGAAATAAAGGGGGGGAATTAATATGTAGTTCACACTACAAATACATATGGTTTTCGCATCATTATGTAAGAGGGAGTGGTTTCCATGTGAGATGGAGTATTGACTAAGGGAGAGCGATACATATCACCATAGTATTGTTGTCGAAGTTGTGATACAATTAAACTTTGATGCTGCATAATGATACTATGACACTGTATAACAATGATTGAGAATTATGTTTTCTTATTGTTATATCTACGGATTTTCAACAACGATGATGCTGAACTTACAACCTTTGGGATCATTGGAGTATTTGGAAGTGACGAACATTTCGAATAATGTTGAAGATTAGGCATGTGGAAAAGGAGCTACAAAAGTTTAGTTATTTATTTTTGTATTCCATATGTATTCATAGTTTTGTCACTAAAATTGACAAAGGGGGAGATTGTTAGAGCACTGCTCGGTCGAACTCGCATGCGTTGCTATCTCAAGCATGTTTGTCAATGTTAGTGATCAAAATTATAAGTCTTGATTTCTAGTCTACTATAGCTAAGTATCGGACTAGGATAGAAAGTGTAGTTGAGCCCAAGAACTCCATGGCGATGATCATACAAGACGAAGAACTACTCAAGGAACTGGTGGAACTTCATCGACTAAAAGGTATGTGGAGACTTGAACTTATCTATCACTAAAAAGTCTATCTACTCTATCTCCTATCTTGAGACAAAAGTCGTTTTGCTATATAGACTTTGATTATACACATTTGGTATATCGAGCCGAGTTTTCTCGAAATATGTGTTGGTAAGCTTTCCTTTTGGCCAAGTTCATCTTTACCTAGTGACAAAGTCATGTTATGTTTCAATCAATTTGAAAATGGCTTTGACGAAAAATGGTTTGTGAATAACAACTATATAACGTCCTCTAAGAATGTTTCAATGATTGAAATGAGAGTTTAAATTATATAACCATTGTTGGATATAAGCATTATGTGGCAACACATATATGTATAAGTCCTTATTACTTGAACCAAAGTATGCGTACTTTGTTGATCAGGAAAACCGGAACAAGAGTCCGCGAACTGGCGGAGGTTCTCATCCTAAGAATATCTGCTGGAGTTTGTGAACTCCTTAAGAGAACTTAAGTCCGCGAACTTGAGTTGGTTATATCTAAAGACGATTAGTTGTGAACTTATATTTATATTAACTAAGGAATGCAAATTGCAAACCGTGGCTATATAGTTCATGAATCGAATCGAGTGAATCAAATCGTTTTTG
Organism: Papaver somniferum; assembly: GCF_003573695.1. NCBI lineage: Eukaryota > Viridiplantae > Streptophyta > Magnoliopsida > Ranunculales > Papaveraceae > Papaver > Papaver somniferum. The sequence continues at coordinate 156,497,127 of NC_039363.1, read as the reverse complement.
CTTCGACTGTGTCTTGTATAGATATCTAAGATTTATACAATTGAACAACTCTCTAATGAACTAGTTATGGTGAAGGACAATATGGTTGTATTGAAAGTGCTCATATGGCTAACCATTTGGTTAACTACTGTTGAACCAACAAATGTACATGTTTGGGTACGGTTACACAAACCTAAAATCGTGCATTTCATTTGTGTGTAACAAGCTAAGTTTTCGATCTAACGATTGAAAGATATTAGCTTGAATCTAATCAGGTTTTCATCTAACAGTGAATATTAAATGCTTTGTTACTAAGCTAACATTGATTGCAAACCCTGATTTGAAAGACTATATAAGGGAGACTCTAGCAACTTGGAAACCTAATCCCCACACCTCTTGTGTGATACTAGTTTTATTAGCTAGAGTCGATTTTCTTTTAACCTTAGGTTTCTTCTTGTAAATCAGGTTAACGACTTAAAGACTTTATTAGGATTGTGAATCCAGACCGATACTACTTTCTAGTAGTTGTGTGATCTGATCGTGCACATTCTATCGTGTTGAGTACAGTCGTAACGATTGGCTTGAGATTAATATCTCCGATAGGCAAGATATAAAAGTAGTCACAAACATCTTCGTCTCATCGTTTGTGATTCCACAGTATCTTCTTTCGCCGCGTCGATTAAGATTATTATGAGGTGATTGATAATACTAGGCGGTTCTTCGGGAATATAAGTCCGGGTTATCAATTGGTTCCTGCTCACCTTGATTTATCAAAAGACGGAACAAAAACTTGTAGGTATTTCTATGGGAGACAGATTTATCTATTACCGTAGGCTTTTCTGTGTGATACAGATTTGTTTATTAAAGTCTTCGACTTTGGTTCGTAGCAACTCTTAGTTGTGGGTGAGATCTGCTAAGGGAATCAAGTGCGTAGTATCCTGCTGGGATCAGAGACGTAAGGAGCGCAAATGTACCTTGGATCAGTGTGAGATTGATTGGGGTTCAACTACAGTCCATACCGAAGTTAGTTTGTAATAGGCTAGTGTCTGTAGCAGCTTAATACAGTGTGTGTTCAATCTGGACTAGGTCCCGGGGGTTTTGTGCATTTGCGGTTTCCTCGTTAACAAAATTTTAGTGTCTTTGTTATTTCTTTTCCGCATTATATTTTGTTATATAATTGAAATATCACGGGTTGTGATTTTGAATCAATCAATTAGAAATCCGACCTTTGGTTGTTGATTGAAATTGATTGATACTTAAACATTGGTCTTTGGTACCGTTCATGTGATTTCTCTTGTATTCAATTAGACTCGCAGATTTATATTTGCTTGAGTAAGAATTGAATCGAGAAAGAGAGATATAACTCGTTGATATACTTTATTAAGATTGAGTCTAGTTGATTCTCTTAAAAGTATATTGGAGTTAGTTCATACAGATTGGTAATCGAAATATTGGGTGTGGTTGGTGTACCCCCTCTTTTTCACTAATAAAAAAGTCAGGCATTGTGAATAGTTTTACCAAGATACATAAACAAGTTAGGAGTGGTACTAAACACACATATTGGTAATCCAAAGATTTGCAATGAATAACAATACCAATAAGCCTAGCGATTTCCTTTTCGATTCATAAATGTACTTCTTTTAAACGAATGTAAAATATTGTTTCCTAGGAGGAAATCTTCACCCATACCCATACAAATAATCACAATAGCATTCATACGTTTATGTCGATGTCTTATATACGAAGTTCAAAAGATACATGTTATACTTCGTATTGCAATTCCTTAATACTATGTCTATATAGAGTATAATCATTCACAGCTTCGCAGTTATGTTTTCAATATGCACGACTTGAAAGATACATTAGGAATGAAACAGTTCAAGTCAAGTATTATTAACCTCAAGTGGAAGGATGATGTCGTCGTTGTAGCTCTTTACTTCTTCACATTCTTCAAGTCTTCATGTAATACTTGTAAGTCTCATATCCTAGTAACATTCTAGATAACCTATACGAAGTTGACTCTAGTAAATAGTCAAGCGACTCTTCAAATGAGTTTTGATTCACTAAAATATGACAACCAAGCTTGACATACCAACGCTTGGTGGGTTCAACCGAGCAATGCTTTAACAATCTCCCTCTTTGTGAATTTTAGTGACAAAACTATTACATCATATGGACAAACAAATTACAAGTATTCATTACACATACGCTTGATTCCAAGTTTCAACAGCACAATAACTTGTATACATTCAATCCATAAATATCGTTGTTGACATTATAATAACAAACCTAATACTTCCCCTAAAGGTAAGATAGGTAGATTTTCTATCCGCACATCTTTATTATTCCATTTGTAGTCCATATAACTACATGTATCAATATGATATGTTACTCCCCCTTAGTTTATGCTTTACTCTTTCGTTAGATATAACGTTTAAGCACCATTGTCCTTTCCTTAGTGATACCAAATCACTTGTTTACTCCATATATTTCTCCCCCTTTTTGTCACAAAATGACAAAGGTACGAGCAAATAACGAACAAACCGAAAGGATCTTACAAATCTCAAAAGACTTGCAACCTATAAGAGTTAAGCACGAGAATTCCACACACCATTTTAGATAACCAATATCAAAACCGAAACTACAAAATAATTTTGTTTTGATATGTTACCAAGGAAACAATTTTTCGAAGAAATTTTCCCTAATAGTTTAGCAAATCAAAAATTGACTAAGTACCTTAGTTCTTTTGCTAAACCGATTGTACAAATACAATTGCTTGTTCGATAAGACCAAAATAAAGATCAGAATTAAATATATTCTTCTCATCAGGTTCTAATTATTCAAATAATAGCTTAGAATTTTTCACTTTTAAACAAGACAAGTACTAGTTTAGTTAACTAGCATTTCTTGTTAAGGCATTTGATTAGACTTGAATAACCGAAACCTCCACTTTGATAAGTCTAACTAAGATCAGAAATTACTTAGTTTCTTTTATCCAGAATCGAATTGGACTAAACAATTCATCCCGAAAACCTTTTTGTTAAGCCATAAACAATTCATACGTACCAAATAAATCAACTTGCATAATTATTTACCTCAACCAGAAGCAATTGAAACAAACATAGACATTAAAGTACCGCAATTGCACCGTAATTTTGTAAGCCTAAACAATTAATATCAAACAATAAATCAAGATAACAATAGTTTTTATTAACCAGAAACAATTGAATCACACACATATCCATACACAAAAATGGAATAAACATCAATTGTACCGAAATTTTGTTAAGCAAAAGCAATAAATATATGCAATAAAATCAGACTTTTCTTAAATAGGAAAACGATTAACTAACAAATTCGTTACCTCAAGTTACGCATCCTCTTCTCCCCAGAAAGATATGTCATTAAGCGCAAGTACACATTAGAACTCTCCCCCGTTATGTTGTCATCCTCTCGCCAAAATAAAAGAACAACAACAAGGACCAACCTTTACCATAGAAAGGTTGAAAACTGGTTTTAACTAATGCGATGCAAAAGTTGAAACCCCGAAACACATATGCTTTTATGCTAAACCAAATGATTCCACATATTGTGAATTTTTCACATATTAGTTTCAATCGGAACCCCTTATGATCCTTTGATAAAGCCTACCAACATGGGCTAGAACTTAATCCTGCAACCAAAAAGTCACCCAAACCATAAGGGTTCACACCATATGAGATCGAATATCAAGGTTAACAAAACCGAAATCAAACATCCCATAAACATACATACCAATAATATAAACATGCTATGTAATCGAAAACTATCACAAGAAAAATTATAACTAATAATTTTATTCATAAATAAGATAGTTTTATTCATAATAGAATTAATACAATTATTGAAAGAAATCAAAAACTGATGTCTATTCTCTTGGATTAAGAACTACAACATGTATCTTAATCTCTAGTGATGCTCTTATTGTTACTGAGATCTCATCAGTACTCAAACTTTTGAAGCATGTCTCAAGAGACTTGTCTGCAACCACTTCCTGTTTTTCAAGATCTTCAATTAGAACCCTGAGTTCAAAAAGAACACTTCTTGTTTGATCAATTCTTTTTTTGAGCCAATCTTGATGTTGAACTGTCATAATGAGATTGATTCTCAGTTCTTCAAAACCTTGGATATAGTGAATCATACTATCAGAACGAATCCACTTGGTTTTGGTTGGAACTTAAAGGTTGTAAGCCAACATACATGACTCATATTGAGATCCATTCGAACTATCTGAATCATAATGAGACATGATTTTTGATATGTTTTTCTTCTTCCTTTATGTATTGATTCCTTGAAAATCCTTAACCTTTTGAGCTTCTTCCTTATTAGCCCTTCAGACACTGCGAGTTATTGGAGGCATGCTCGGTTATTTAAATAAGGATTGATCAGGGTTTCAAAATACAAGTAAGAGATAGTTTCTCTTTAAAAAGAGACAACTCTTGGACCGAAAATATCAGGAGATTCCGAAAATATTAAAAGAATATATTCAGTTTCCTTTGTCCGATTTTCTCATGCTGGAAGGTTTATTAAAATTCGAAAATTGTAAATAAAACCTATTTTTGGAAGATTATGTTAAACATGAACAAATTTTTAGACAAACATGGATTCGTAGCCATCCATAAAACGTCACAACTTTTTTGATAAACAAACACACAACGACATGTGCTCTCGTTTTATTTTGCTTTTCCTATCCATAATTAAGAGCACGAAAGAGGATGAGAGTGCAAAATTTCGATACAGCTACGTTGTATCTGAGTAAGTTTTTTCTAGCTTACAATGGGTATCAGAAACATAGTTCATGTTTCTCTTTGGGAATTTCTGCCCTGAATATTTTCTCCCAAAATAATGATCTTTTGTTACTCTAGAGATATGATCATGTAGAGAAGGTGTACTGATGTGAGAATTTTCATAGATAGATAAATCTCTCTTAATTCTGTCAATGGGATTTTCATAATATTTTCTCATTCTAACGATTTCCTTATGATGCACATCAGCATGGTTATCTGAAACAATTATTCGGAAATTCATGATTGTTTCCATTGGCAGAGATTCTCTCTTTTCCTTTCTTCTGAAGTCGTTTTTCATCAAAACAAGAATTGTTTCGATATGGGTGAGGAGGAACCTTTTTCCAGAAGCGATTATCAACTCTTACTTCTGATTTTTTTGAGTTGACTTTGTCGAGATTAGGTATAATCCTTCTTTATACTGAGGAATAATCGTTCAGTTTTTTAAGACAAGAAACTTCCTTCAATATTTTTACTACCGTATATTGAAGAAGTATAAGTTTCCTATCGAGTGACTGAAATTTTTATTCCTTAAGATCACTAATATGGAATCGGTTCAAAGTTTCCTTTGGACAAGATTTCGTCTGATCATCAGTAGATATAGAAGCCGGTTTCTCATCCTCTTCTGACTTGATGTAGTTAGGCAAACTACTATCATCATGATTTGTTTCGGATGTGATCAAACAAGTTTTTTTATCATAATCTCTCAAAGTCGAGCAAGGACCTTTGGTTTCTTCATCAGAAGAAATTACAACAAAATCATTAGTCAGAGTCATAGGATGTGTCTCTTTATCTTGAGTAAGAGATTTACAAAAAGCTTCTAATTTTACAGTGAGATCCATATTCTCTTTCGCTAGAATATTCAGTTGAATGTCTTTATCTCTGATCTCATTCTTAAGAAGATTTGACTCCGTCTTTAATATTAGCACTTTTGAAGACATAGATTTTATAGGCTTTAGGAGTTTTACCAACTCTTTATCAACATCTTCTTTTCCATCAGAGAACGACGATGTACACTCGATCTTCGTAACTCCTGTAGAATTGGTAACATCTTCAATTTTTGAGTATTCATACTCTTGCATAACGTTAACTGAATCAGTCATAGATTCAATTCTTATAGGTTGGATCGTACCAAATACAGATTGTTAGATCTTTTCGTGTTTGCCTGTTCTGATACCAATTGAAAAGACGAGGGTACCCAAATATACCACAATCTTTTATTTTGATCACAACTTATACAAGACCCACTGTGTATAAACCTCTTGGATCTACAATCACTCAACGAATATTTCAACACAGTGTCCACTTGATATAGGGTTAGTCCGAACTTGCCTAACTCGTGAATTAAATATCAAAGAAAAGTGAAGAAAACCAATACACTTTGTGTGATTTTCTATGGTTATGGAATCGAGACAATACAACAACAAGGTGATTACTTGATTAAAGGTACGGAAATAACGAAAACCAATGGGATCAATATCAAGTACCCTGTTAACGTACAAAGTGCAATTTACTTTAATTATAATAAAACAATTATAATGCGGAAATTAAAAGTAAATGGCACAGTAAGATTTTGTTAACGAGGAAACGCAAATGCAAAAAAACCTCGGGACTTTGTCCAGAACTAAATACTCTTAGGATTAAGCCGCTATACAAAATCTAAACCAACTTCGTATAGTTGAGACCAAGCACCTAAACCTAAAGTTTACCTAGTTCCGTCTATATCCCTGCTCCTCCAACTTGTAATAAGTCACGCACTTGGAACAATTCCTTTGGTTCGTATTCCAAACAATAAAGGAACAACAAATCTGTTCGGTAACAACTCTTTTCAAACAAGTGATATGAGTTTGACTAAAGGCTCTTCCGTTTATCCCAATAAACTCCTTTGTCAGGTTCTTAGATGTATCTATCAATACAACTACGAAAGTAGTTGGATCTAGATTTTGCAATCAATATTCTTAGTCACAAAGACAATATACTGATGCCGATTTACTCAACTAATCAATCAAGATTATCATAAAAATAAACCGATTATAGTTGGATCCCCATCCGATCAAGTTTTCTGCACACCAAAGATTATGAACTCAAACAAGCAATCTTACTTGTATTCAAATCTTCTTAGATCTTCAATAAACACCTGCACACAATCAACTTGAATATCTTGTGATCAATCACACACATAACGGAGTCTGTTAATAATAGATTATCACAAGACGTTTTTATATCTACAAACAGTTTAAAGATCCCCGTCGAAACTTCGATCTAGTTTGAGTGAATCTTATATCAGAAGAATAGATTCTCAAGCATAAACAAACTAGGTGCAATCAAAGTTCAACAACAGTTAGTCGATCAAATTAATCGAGAACTAATAATAAACTGCAATTATCTAGTTTCCCACCAACGATACTCGTAGAGATTCCCAATCCCAAAGAAATCTTTAAAACGAGCGGTCGTAAGAGATTTCGCCTAATTTGAGTACTTTCCTCTCCGAATAGACGGCTCCACCAGTAACAACACAACTAGGTGGTTTTGCTGGCTCTGAGGATTAGTTTGCTTGAAATGCAAACTTCAATATTTATAGACCAAGGAAGTTTGGACACCAAGGAATTTCCAAAATCGAAAATATTCTCAAGATATGCAATATATTTCCAAATTCAGTTTTCATAATTCCTGGAAATGCTCTGTCCAAATATTGACCGAAATCTCAGTAGAAAATCTCCAATTAGTAAATGCACATTACCAATTTTTATTTTCTAAAGATATGTATTTTAATTGCTGGAAATTGAAAGCATATAAAACTAAACCTTAATTAAAAGACTTTCAATTTTTTCGATCTGTGATTCTCCTTTAGTTATTAAGGAATGTCTTTGAACAATAAAAGGTAAGAGTTATTGCATGTGTTCAAAGTATGTCGACAACATTACTTTGTAAATCCTTTTTCATATTTACAATCTTGGAACCGATTTGCCACTCTTCCAAACGAGTTTAGAATTGGTTCATCTGATTTCCAAGAACTATGTGATTGATCAAAAACATCCAATCACCATTCATGGGTTTAACGGTTCTACCAAAACAGGTTTCAGTCCTACCTCCAAGTGGCTACTAGGATCGGTCACATTAGTTTCCAAAACATTGGTAACTAAGTACCAGGATCGGTTACTACTTATTTATGGTACTTACTTATGATAGGTTGCACAAGTTATAGGATCGGTCACACCAATTGCTAAAACTTGTTAACGTACTACAAGGATCGATTACACATCTTGTGATTAGTTCCAACCAAATTCTAGGATCGGTCACCCAATGACTAGGAATGGTCACCAATTAAAAATATCGATCATACCATCTCAGGTGATTACTTAGGATCGATTTCACTAATAAAAGTTATACTAATACAAAAGTAAGTCATTGTGAATATTTTTACCAAGATACATAAACAAGTTATGAGAGGTTATACTAAAAACACATATTGCTAATCCAAAGATTTGGAATGAATAACAATACCAATAAGCCTAGAGATTTACCTTTCGATTCATAAAACAAGTTTATGTATTGGACTTCCTTTAAACGAATGTAAAACATTGTTTCCTAGGACGAAATATTCACCCATACTCATACATATAATCACAATAGCATTCATACGATTATGTCGATGTCTTATATACGAAGTTCAAAAGATAGAGGTTATACTTCGTATTGAAATTCCTTAATACTATGTCTAACTAGAGTATAATCATTCACAACTTCGAAGTTATGTTTTCAATATGGACGACTTGAAAGATACGTTAGGAATAAAACAGTTCAAGTCAAATATTACTAACCTCAAGTAGAAGGATGATGTCGTGATTGTAGCTCTTTACTTCTTCACATTCTTAAAGTCTTCATGTAATACTTGTAAGCCTCATATCCTAGTAACCTTCTAGCTAACCTATACGAAGTTGACTCTAGTAAATAATCAAGCGACTCTTTAAATGAGTTTTGATTCACTAAAATATGACAACCGAACTTGATATAACCCAACGCTTGGTGGGTTCAACCGAGAAATGCTTTAAAAGTATGCATTGCTAGTATGCAAACTGTACTATGATGATTCAGGTCCGGAACTCTTGTTTGCGCACCTAGTATGCGAACGGATTTACCTAGAAGGTACAGAACTCTTATTTGCGTACCTAGTATGCGAACGGGTTTACCTAAGTTGGGTTCGAAATGGTTTTTCGCAAACCGGGTTCACGAACGGCTTGACTAGGCCAAGGCCCGGAGTTGTTGTTCGCGTACCTGGTTGACGAACATAGTGGTGAAGTTCTAGAATCGGTCTTGTATGATTCTCATACTCATAAACTAAAACATTTATGATCTAAGGAATGCAATATTTTCAAACCACGGCTTAATGTTCATGAATTGATTCTTTTATATGTATTTTGTACGATTACGAATTAAACCGATTTCGATTCAATTTGTTCATATATATTTCTATGATATAGAGAACAATTGAACAACTCTATTTGAAACACAATTAGGTTCATTTGATTATCTTTCATGATTGATTGATATTCATATTTGATCTAGAAGTGTTAGATGAATACGGTTAAGATAAAAGTGTTCGTATGGCTAACTTTGGTTAACTGTTATTGAGCCAACTCAATATACACGTTTAGATAGGTAACCCATATCTAGATGAAAGTATATTCCATTTGTGTGTAACAAGCTAAGACCATCTAACGGTGGAGATTGATTGCTTTATTTTTAAGCACACTTAGCTTGAATCTTAAATCAGGTTTTCATCTAACGGTGAATAATGGATGCTTTGTCACTAAGTTATCTTAGATTTGATTGAAAGTAACCCTGATTTGAAATACTATATAAGGGAAAACTCTAGCAGCGGGAAAACCTAATCGCCACACTTCTGTGTGTTCCTAGTTGTATACTAGAGTTTATTATCCTTTAACCTAGGTTTTTTCAAAACCATTATAGGTTAACGAATTGAATACATTATTGGGATTCGTGAAGCTAGATCCAATTATTTTCTCTGTAGTTGCGTATTCTGATCTTACTTGTTCTATTGTATTGAGTTTTATCTTCTCTAAGATTTACTCGAGATTTATCTCTGATAGGTAAGATATAAAAAGTAATCACAACAGTTCTTTGTCTCAGACTCTTGTGATTCCGCAATAACTTTTCCTGTTAATCAGTTAGGTTATTGTGAGATGACTAATATATTTAGGCTGCTCCTCGGAAGTATAAGACCGGATTATTAGTTGGTTCCTGTTCACCTTGATTTTATCACAAGACGGAATAAAAACCAAATAAAAAATAGAGATATATGTGGGAGACATATTTGTTTATAAGTCTTCGACTTTGGGTCGTAGAAACTCTTAGTTGTGTGTGAGATCAACTAAGGGAATCAAGTGTGCAGAATCCGGTGTTGTTCTAGAGGCGTAAGGAACGCGACTGTACCTTAATCGGTGTGATACTTGGTTAGGGTTCAGTTACGTTCCAGTCCGAAGTTAACTTGTAGTAGGCTAGAGTCTGTAGCGGCTTAATACAGTGTGGTGTTCAAATATGGACTAGGTTCCGAGGTTTTTCTGCATTTGCGGTTTCCTCGTTAACAAAATTTCTGGTGTCAGTGTTATTTCTTTTCCGCGTTCTATTTTTATATAATTGAAATGTCACATGTTGTGCGTAGTTCAATCAGTTTATAAATCCGACCTTGTTTCTTGGATAGAACTTGATTGACACTTGGGCATTGGTCTTTGGTATCGTCCAAGTTATTTCTCATATCAATCAGGCTCGCAGATTTCTATCTGTTTGGTTTGCTGATTGTATTGAGAAAGAGATAAAAACTCTTTGATATACTTCTTGATTGAGTCTCGCTTTTAAGTTGGTGCTCTTGGAATTAAGTTGGAGTTTAGCCCATACAGATTGCTGAACGAATTATTGGGTATGGTTGTTATACCTCCCGCTTTTTCAGTATGCTAAATCAATATGGACGTTGCATCCTTTTATTGCTGGAATAACTGTTAACACATCATCAATTACTTTCAAAGAACATTATAATCCGTGGTTTGCAGGACATGAGAATGTGGCAGAGATTTGTGCAATTAAATGATGGTTTATCCGAAAAAAAAGATGTAACAAAATCTTTCAGGATAAATCAACTCCCTCTATTCAAACCTCTATTTCTACAAGTAGAGTGCACGTGCTTTGCATGTCAAACAAATATGCTTTTGTCCCGGTTGGACCAATTTCTTTAACATGACATGCAAGCATGTGCTAATTCGGGATTAGTTTCTAGCTTGAACTTTGATTCCTTGTACCACCGGGTGCTCTATGCCTGCCGCAAATATAAAGAACAAAAGCATTTTCCTAGCATTACAAAAGCACAATAAGTATTTTCCCAACATTACAAAAGCACAATAAGGATCTGGTACAATTTATTTTATTTGGTGATCTATTTGAAAATGCTTTGAAGGGAGTCTCTATCAAAAAAAGAATATCGAAGACAAATGTTACTTTGTTAAGCCTTTTTACGTGGAAAGAAATTAGAAGTAGAGAAAAGGGAAATGGAAAGGGAAAATAAAGATTAATATTTTTATGTGAGCCCGGAATCGATCCCGCGACCTATTTTTGTGGTGATAGACAATCCAATGGTAGTAATCATATCTCACGCCTGATCTAATGCTCCCTCTTTTTCCTTGACGCGTCAAATCGAAATTGGACGGTTGTTATCGAATGTGCGGACGTTGAGGTGAACGAAAAAAAATTGTTAAGCAATTTGGATTTCCTTGTTGTTATTAAAACGGAAAATGGATCATTTGTCCAAATATTTTTAAATCACTGTTCAAATGGACGAGTAAAAAATAATTTGGGTGAAATGGCCAAAAAAAAAATAGCAAGGATGAAGCAAGGATGAAACTGGATACATCCTGTGTAAATTAAAAATAAGAAAAAATATTTGAAAATGGGCACGATGAAACTGGTTACATCCTGTCTATTTTTACATTTTTGTCCATTTAAACAGTATCAAAATCTAACTGTCCATTTCACCCAGAAATTGTTGATTTTGGTCTTTTTTAACCAATTTTGTGTTATTAAAAGGGGAGATACATTTTTTTTTGAATTCTTGGTGTAACCATTCTAACAAGGACTTAAACAATACTGTTATGTAAATATTAATAGAACTATGTTAACAACCGATAATACTTGGAACTCACTTGATGTAAATTGTTATAAACTGAACTTTGATGCTGCCTGGATATCTCCTATTTTATATGATATCTATGGTCTAATTCTGAGAAACAATGCAGGAGAAGGAACAAGAGCTAACTCAGTAACATTCAGAGCTTCAACTCTAGAAAAAGCAGAAGCGTCAGCTCTTCTGTAACGAGTTAAATGGGCAAGTGAAGAAGGGATGGAGAAATTTTGGATAAAAGGAGATTGTGAGAGGATAGTAAGATTTATATAATGGAAAGATAATATGTTGGATGACAAAATCAAAGGTTAGTAAAGGAAGCAGTGAATATTTTGAACGAATGCAACAACTATTTGGCCATAAATTCACCAAGAGAACAAGGAATCAGGTAGCAAATATTCTAGTTGTGAATGCTAGGAAATCTCCCCTGTCCAATTTTTGGAAAGATGAGATGCCAAATTGCATTAGTCAAATTATTTTATTAGACAAGCTTAATGTTAGTAGGAGGAATGAAATAGCTCTGCTACTGCAGTAAATAACATATAGACAGATTTGTTGTCTCATAATCATACAAGGGAAGGTGTCCCTTTATGATAGCATGAAAACATTATTACTCTTTGTTGTTCTGTTTTTCTTGCTTTTTAGTTTGCATTCTGCGTTAATTTTTGCAACAAAAAAAGAGAAGACTCCTTTTTGGTTGGTCAAAAGAGTAAAATATTACAAGTATGACTTTTAATATGAACTACGCTATATATGTAATTTGGGATTAAAGCATACATTAAACAAACATTTACGTTTTCTTACAAAAATGCCATTGTCTTAAAAATAGATAAATAAATCTTAAAACTTAATATCCTTCAAAATAGACACCAAAATTTTGTAAATTTATATCTTTGAGAAGCTTTTTGAATTATATATGTAAAAACTAAATCTTCACTTTTCGCAAAAATTTCATCGTTTACAAATTTTATATTGTCGAATGAATCAGATCCAAGCATATGCATCACACATGGGTTTTTACTAGTATCCAATTAACAAAAGAGATAAACTAGAATATTACTATATGCTTAAAAAAAAAGATAAACTAGGTCATTATCAATTTAATTATTGTGGAAGCAGACGCCAAATCCCTAAAATTAAGTTATTTGGGTACATCTTTACAAGGATAGTCAAATGAGATCTCAAACAACTTCTGGAGAGTTTCCAAATCCACTGTTAGTCCATATGAGTTTTTTGAGAGTCTCCTGAGATTTCTTGTTATTGGTTAATGACTTTTTTTGAGTCATTCAAATTTTCTGAAACTCAATGTTATTGGATCACGATTTCATAAGAGTCACTCCAACGCCTCTGTTATTCAAGGGAAAACTGAAAGTCATTCAGTTGCTATTTTCATGGATTTCGGGAATTTTTTTAAGAAAATAGGTCTCCCCAAGAGGCGATATTTTGTGGGACTTGGAAATTATAATTTTTGTTTTGTCTTTATAAATCACAAAGACTCTTTATGAATCTCACATTTTTTTTGTCTCTAAAGCCACAAAAAAATCTCCTAAACACTTTCAGAGAATCACTAGAAATCTCTAGATTTTCAAAGAATTTCCAGAAATTATTTAAATAAAAAATCCATAACAGTTTATAGAAATTTCATTTGACTACCTCATAGAATTAGTTTTTCGATTCTTTACATGTCAAAACGTCACAAATGACATCAAGAATATAAAAAAATTGCTTCATAATTTTTTTACCTTTGATTTGGTATCCAAACACCATTTAAATCAAAACTTTTGATTCAATGATAGCTCGTTTTAGAAGTAGATTACAAAACTGGAGGGGGATACCTCAGCCAAGCTGCTAGGACTATGATAGTTAAGACTATTCTTGAATCTTTGCCCATTTACCAAATGGGTTGTTATAAGATTCCGAAAAACATTACCAACCAACTCGTTTCCCTACAAAGAAATTTCTGGTGGGGGAAGAAGGACGGTAAAAAGGCTGCTTTTTAAAAGCTTGGTCTGACCTCAGCATTCCAGTATCCCTAGGAGGTTTAGGATTTAGGGACTTAGAAGCATTTATACTCTCAATGCTTTTTATAAAGGAGGATCAGTGGTTCCCTGGATATTTAGATTTAGGAATTCTCAGCTGCCAGATAACATTTATCTGGTAAGTCACCTGATAGATGTAAAAACCAGACATGGAACGCAGATACTCTCAATGCTTTTTTTGAACCTACCCATGTCCAAACCATCGGTCTCATTCCTTTTCGCCTTAACAAAACTGATAGAGTCAAGTGGAAGTTGAAACCAAATGGGAAGTTTACAACAACCTCTCTATATCATAGCATTAAAATTTTTGATACTATTACCAATTCTCCTTGGAAGAAAATATGGAGTATGGACACAACACCAAAAGTAGCACTATTTTTATTCAAATGCATGCATAATATGGTCCATCTAGCTGATAAACTCTCCAAGTATATTGATATGCCAAACATATGCCATTCTTGTACTCAACCCAATGAAACTCTAAAACACATTCCTATGGAATGCCGATTTGCTAGAAGTGTTCGATTTGCTTTTCCTGCAAATCCTTTTGTGCTTGGTATTCATAATTTGTCTTTGCAGCAATGGATCACTAGTTGGATCTCGGACCCAGTTAGCTGGGATAGTGATTTGGGATCATGGAATGCTTTTTGTGCGGCAATGGTTTGGCATTTTTGGTTAGCCCGATGTGATAAAGTTTTTAGAGGACTTAGCCCGAACCATCAACATACTTTTGTTACAACCAAACCGTTCTGGCTGGAGAATGTGCAAGCCCAACGAAGTATAAGACATAGTCCACAGTTCTCGACACCAACTCAAACCAACAATTGGCAGTGCCCAGATTCCGGGACTGCAAAAAATAACTTGGCTACCAGTTGGAACAAATCAACTAACATAATGATAATTGCCATGATTCTAAGGAATACTTTGGGTTTTTGTAGGGAGGTGCGAACTTTGGAAATCAAGGCCTCGAATAAGGATGTTGGAGAGGTGTTAGCGGCAACTAAGGCGTGGAATTGGGGCTTACACTATCAACATTGAAACTAACAACAACAATCTGGTCAGACTTCTTTCAGGGCTTCAAAGCAGTAATGATTGGCAAGCAAAAACCATCTTGGAAAGAAGATTTTTTGAACGACCATTCTCTTTCAAAACTCTTTATATATGTTTCAGCTAGTAAAATAGCAAACCGGGCAACAATTATATTAGCTAAAGCTACTGCTAATGCAACAACAACACATAACTACATGAGTTTATCCTCCTTCTTGTATTTTTCATGTTTTGGATCACGATAGATATCTCAAGATAGACGGGATATCTGTACCCAAATCTGTGAACAAGTTTGTTTTGACTTTTAATTTCAAATTTTCTTATAAAAGAAAAAAAAACACCATCTAAATAAATAAGCTATTCCTACTTAATTACACTTATAGTGTTTTCATGGATGATGTTCGAGAAAGACAAAGTAATTTTGCATTTGCATAATTAATTTTAGGTTATGTTTTGTCGGGGATGGATTTAAATTTGCAGATATAGTGGCAGAAGAGGAGGTTTTGTTGTACACCGGTTGGGGGATATAGTAATGAAGTGTGTTTGCGGCGTTATTCCAAAAGCCAGCGAAGCCACATGAGAAGTTTGGAATGAGAACGCATCAATCAATTTAGAAGAACTGGATGTACTAGAGGAAGGAGAAGAAGATAGAGACCAACAAGTAAGCCCCTTAAAAAGAGGTTGATTTTGTGGTTGTCCATACAGAGATTAATAGACATCCATGATGTTATTGACGTGGGTCTCACTAAGTTTCCAGATTTTATTTTAGAAAAAATTAAATATTTAAAACCAAAGAAATCCATGTTTGAATATATAGGAGTATCTTTTAGCCAAATTTTTCTGTGAATGTTTATTATGTTACAAGTCATCTCTTGTCTGTAATGATCATGAGTTTACAGCCAACTCTCACTCTCCCGCCACTTGTATTAAACACTCTGTTAAATGTTACTATTTCTTTACCAAATTTGCCCTTTTCCTACAACCCCTCTCATGGTATATGAGATTTGTTAAACCTGGAAGATACGTGTTGGCATGTTTCCTGCTGTCAATTTCGGTTGGTTTGAATTACATGTACTAGTAAGATCACATGTGCAATGTACATGTTTGAATTGGATTCTTTTAACAACACCAAATTTGATAATGAAGAAAAAAAATTCTTAAAATAAAAATCTAATATTCTTGTTTATACTCAATACGTAGACAATTTAAAGAGCTTTCCAAATATGTTAATTTTGCGAAAATCCGGTATGTATTTTCAAAGATATCTAAGTTTTAATTTTTTTGATTTATTTTTAAAACAATGACATTCTTGTGAATATACAAATATCGATTAAAGGCTTAGTTAATGGGGTATTATTGTCATGTGAAAAGGCTTCACCAAACAAATGGGTTTTTTCTTTATATTAGTATAAGATTATGTGGTCCCATAGTATTAGAACACCGCTGCCACGCTGGGGAGGTAGGCGTGGTGGCCGATGAAAAAAAACCACCACTGATTACATAACGCGTTATATATCGTTTTTTTTTGTCATAGTATTATTTTTGAAGCATATACATCATTTTAGTTGTTGCATAACCAAATTAGTAGATTAATGAACGAAAATACGACTGTATAAATTGTGATGCATCCTTTGTGGTGGTTCCATAATTCGTTATGCATTCTTTTTTTTTGTTGGAATGATATTTTTAGGCATATATACATTATTTTATTAGTTGCAACGACAAATTAGTTGATGCATAAACCAAAATATGGCTGCATAATGTGTTGTGCATCCCTTGTGGTGGTTTGCATATTCGAAAATTGTGTCTAAAAAAATAAATACCTTCGAATTTTTAGTAAAAATTCTAACTTTGATATTGTTTTTTGTACTCATTGTATAGATCTTTTTAAAATTACTGAGATAAAATTTGTAAAATTCCAAGGCACAAATTTTTAAATATGTTATATTTTAGTTTGCTTGCCAATTATACCTTTGAAAATATAGGATATATAATGAATTATAGTAATTGGACTAAAAAGGAGGGGCATTTTCAGTTTTTTGATATTAATCATTTTCAATCTTTTCATCAAATTACACATTTGTGTTAGACTACAAAAGAAAAAAAAAAGGTCATACAAAGGACTCCCCCTTCAAACCCTCTGATCGGTCGGCCCAACTAATAGCTTAGACAGTCCCAGACAACCAACATGGAGTAATGACTAAAAATGAACGGATTCAAACAAAGAACCAAAATAAAACAGTTGTAAGTTGTAACTTTATAACGATCTATAATTATTACTCCCTCTGTCCCTATTATATAGGTGGAGAAGTTAAAATCTCGTAGAATAAGAAATTGTTTGGTTTTCATAAATTTTCATGTTTTTTTCCTATTTTTACCCTTTGTCTTATTCTCAATACAATTTCCAATACAACATAAATAAGGTTATATGGGTTAAAAGGTATCTTGGAATTAGAATTCCGCCTATTTAGTGGGATTAGGAAAATCCAATATTTCGCCTATATAATAGGGACGGAGGGAATATAACTGTTGTTATAATCATTTTTTATGCTACAATTTTGTTATTCCCAAAAAAAGAAAGAAAAAAAACTGTTTTTTTCTCTCTTAATTTTGGTTAGACCATCTCCAACGAGGGCTTTGTACTTTTATATAGGAAAATACCTTCTACTACGGAATTCCCTTAAACCCTGTTTCCCTACCCTATATATAGGGAATTTGATTAGGGAATAGGGGAATAAGGGATGACACAAAATGTGTAAACCATAGGTCGATATGGGAATAAAATAACAATCGCTAAATATTTCACCGATTAGCTTTTTATCAAGACAACAATCGGTATTCATTTTATTACGAGATATTCCTGATATATCTATGCGATATCTCCCTTTCCAGATATATCTGCTGTATATCTGTCATATATCTGTATCTTTGTACATTACTTGTCGTGTAAGCTAAGTTACTTCCTGTTATATCTATGGTTCTTGTATATAAGACCAGATACATGTAATTCGTTATTCACATCTTTACATAATCCAATATACCATGACAAATTCTGTCATGGTATCAGAGCCAGTTTCCTCTCAACCCTAAATCAAATCTTGTTTCCGCTGCAACAAACAAGAACCAATAATCAGTACTTGAATCATAAAACTCAAACCCTAGTATCACGTACCCTCTTTCATTATCACTTAAACATGTCACGTGAAGATTATCAACCCATTACTGTGAAGTTTGATGGAACCAACTACAATCATTGGTCCTTCTTAATGAGAAGTTTTCTCAAGGGAAAAGCCATGTGGAGATATATTGATGGAAGAGCCAAAAAGCCTGCAACTAGTGTCGTTATCACTGAGAAAGGAAAAGAAGCTGGAGAAGAAACTGCTGAAAGCTGGGAGGTCAACAATCACAAGATATTAACCTGGATAAGCAACACAGTTGTAACTTCCATAAGCATGCAACTTACAGGTTTTGAAACTGCCAAAGATGCATGTGACTTTCTTTCAAAAAGGTATACCCAAATTAATTTTGCTCAACGTTACAAGCTAGAACAAGATATCCGATCTATGAAACAACAAATAGAACAATCTGTTTCAGACTTCCACTCTGAGATGTCAATTATATGGAACCAGTTAGCACTTATGGAACCCAACTGGACAGCTGACATAGAGTTATGGCAGAAATACAGAGAAGAATCACGACTAGTTCAGCTCTTAATGGCATTAAAAGATGATTTTGAGACTGTAAGAGCCTCAATACTACATCGATCACCTCTTCCATCTGTTGAGGATGCATTGTCAGAACTCATCACTGAAGAAACTCGAAAAAGAATCAAGCCAGATATACCAGCCGTGTTTGCATCTCCTTCACGTGCAAACTTTAACAATCACTTCAATACACAGAAGACAGATCGTGAGTTTTCACAAACTCAATGCTACAACTGTAAGAAATCAGGTCACTTAGACAAGAACTGCACTGTGACACCAGTGCAGAGTGGACCTCACACTTCAGTTTCTCAAAGAATCCAACAAGAATCAAGTTCTCCAATTCAGTGCAACTATTGCAAGGAACCAGGACATACAGTAGCAAACTGCACCTCACCATCTTCCAGAAACATGAGAGAACGAAGAAGGTTTAATGGAACTGGATATGTACCTGCACCATACACTCATGCAGCACCTGCATCTATACCAAATAACCTAGCTGACATACAAGAAATGCTCCAACAGGCACTTTCAATGGGCAACAATAACTCTACAGCAGCATCTGCACTATCTACTTCCACAGGTAGCTTCTCAAATGGTTGGTTTCTTGACTCAGGTGCCTCTAACCATATGAAATTTGATTCTAGCATATTTGAGCAGAAAAGTCCTATTACTATACCTACAATCCAAACTGCAGATGGATCTGAACTAGCTACCAGTCATATTGGTCAGATTAAAATCTCTGACAAGATACATATATCTGATGTGTTACTTGTTCCAAAGATAAGAATGAACCTTATATCAATTGGACAATTATGTAATCAGGGATTTAACATTTACTTCTTCTCTTCTGGCTGTGTGATACAGGATCCCAAGACAGAGAAGCTTGTTGGGATAAGCCATAGAGTAGGAAGATTGTACCTTCTCGAAAGACTGGTTTCTCCTAGACTGTCAAAGAGTGAGCTTGCTGCAACTGCAACCGCAAATTCCTTTTCTCCGTCTGTGTCTCCTTTTATGTCATGGCATTCTAAGTTAGGCCATGTGTCTTTCTCTCGTCTCACTCATATGATAAATAGTGGATTATTAGGAACCATTCAGGTTGATAAAGAACCTTATTGCATCTCATGCAAGTTAGGAAAACAAACTGCTCTTCCTTTCAATAATAGTATAACTCATTCTGTCAAACCTTTTGATCCCATCCACTCAGATGTATGGGGAAAATAATCTCCTATTATATCTAAGGGAGGAGCACTATATTATGTTATTTTCATTGATGATTTCTCTCGTTTCACATGGATATATCTTTTCAGTTCTAGATCATATTCTTAAAAAATTTACACAACCTTTTCTAGAATGGTCAAGACCCAATTCGGAAAAACCATCAAGACATTCAGAGATGATCAAGGAGGAGAGTATATATCGACTCCTTTCAAAGAATTCCTTGCAACAGAAGGTACCCTTCTCCAGTTATCATGCACTGAAACTCCACAGCAAAATGGTATTGCAGAGAGAAAACACCGCCATATCATAGAGACAGCTAGAACACAACTTTTGTCAGCATCAGTTCCATCTAACTTTTGGGGTGAGTCAGTCCTGACTGCAGTCTACACAATAAACCGTATTCCATCCATAGTGAATGTCTCCATATGAACGGTTATATAACAAGAAACCAAATTACTCTGAGCTTCGTGTTTTTGGGTCAACCTGCTTCGTTCTTCTTACCGAGAGAGAAAGAACCAAACTTAGCAAAAAGAATGCTGTATGTGTATTCCTAGGCTGTGGCATAGAACAAAAAGGTTATCGCTGCTATGATCCAGAGAGTCAAAGACTACGTGTTTCCATACATGTTACATTCTGGGAAAATATGCCCTTTTGGTCTCTCCCCACTAGTAAATCTCCCAACTTAGAACAGTTCTCCTATCTAGATCCCTTTGAGGATACGTCTCAGTCCAGTTCTCCATCAACATCCATTCAGTTTCCCTCTACAGATATTACTCCTCTTGAAAATAGGGAAGCTATACAATATCACTCTATGGTTAATCCAGACGCAGCTTCTCAAGAAGGAGATCCTATATCTGACAATGTTACTTTACCAACACGAAATCGTCGACCACCAGTCAGGTTTGCAGACTATCATTGTTCATTATCATCGATTTTATCTGTGCATGCACCAACTTCTTACAGGGAAGCATCTGTACTACTAGTCTGGCAACACTCTATGGACGAAGAATTAGTTGCACACAAAGAAGCTCATACTTGGGATATTGTTGTGCTACCTCCAGGAAACTCTGTTATTGGAAGTAAATGGGTATACAAAATTAAAACTGACTCAGACGGCAAGATAGTTAGATACAAATCCCGTCTAGTTGCTCAAGGATACACTCAGGAGTATGGTATCGACTATGAAGAAACATTTTCCCTTGTTGCTCGTATGACTACAGTTCTTAGTCTTCTTGTTGTTGTTGTTGCTCGAAAATGGAATCTACATCAAATGGATGTGAAAAATGCCTTTCTTCATGGAGATCTTCAAGAAGAAGTGTATATGCGACCTCCACCTGTTCTACGTTTCGGGTTCACTCAAAGTGCATATGATTCAGCCATGTTTACTCGTTCCCCTGCAAGGGGTATGGTTATTCTACTCCTCTACGTAGATGATATAGTCATTACAGGTGATGACATGAAAGACATTGATGCTCTTAAAACTCATCTTAGTTCATGTTTTGAAATGAAGGATCTAGGCTCCTTACGTTACTTTCTTGGTTTAGAAGTTGATCACTCATCTGATGATTGTTTCATCTCTCAAGTAAAATATGCCTCAGATATTCTTCAACGTGTTGGATTAACGGATAATAAAACTGCAGCCACACCTCTTGAATTGAATAGCAAGCTTAGTCCTACTGATGGAAAACTCCTTCCTAATCCTACCTTGTATCGCCAGCTTGTGGGAAGTCTAAACTACTTAACTATTACTCGACCAGACATCAGTCATGCAGTGCATATAGTTAGTCAGTTCATGGCAGCCCCGCGATCCACTCACTATGCAGCTGTACTCAGGATCTTACGTTATATCAAAGGGACATTGTATCAAGGAGTTATGTTTTCGTCCACTTCTGATCTCTGTCTTCGTGCATATTCAGATTCAGATTGGGAAGGAGATATTACAGATAGACGCTCAACTACAGGCTATTGCGTTTTTCTGGGTAGTTCATTAATATCTTGGCGTAGTAAGAAGCAAAATGTAGTTTCCCGATCTAGTGTTGAAGCAGAGTATAGAGCTCTTGCACACTCAACCTCAGAAATTGTTTGGCTGCGATGGCTTCTAGGGGATATGGGAGTTACTCTGTCAGAACCAACTCCAATGTACTGTGACAACAAGGCTGCTATTCACATTGCTCACAATGATGTTTTTCATGAACGCACCAAGCATATCGAAATTGACTGTCATTTTGTACGTCATCAGTACAAGAAACGAATTATCAACTTATCCTTTGTTTCTTCTGAGCTGCAACCTGCTGATCTCTTTACTAAGGCGCTGTCTTCTGCGCGTCTCAAGCTCTTAATTTCCAAACTCAACATGTGCTCTATCCCATGTTGAGTTTGAGGGGGGGGGGGGGGGGGGGTATTACGAGATATTCCTGATATATCTATGCGATATCTCTCTTTCCAGATATACCTGCTGTATATATGTCATATATCTGTATCTTTGTACATTACTTGTCGTGTAAGCTAAGTTACTTCCTGTTATATCTCTGGTTCTTGTATATAAGACCAGATACATGTAATTCGTTATTCACATCATTACATAATCCAATATACCATGACAAAATCTGTCACATTTCACCTATAGATATTCATTTCACCCATAAGTGTTCATTTTAAAAATGACACCAAATGTACTGGTCGGGTGATTGTTTTGGGATCGGTATATAGTTTACCGATCCTTATTGCTTTACACGTGAAAAAGATTTGTTGTCACCTCGAATTTTAGGGGAATTCCCTCTTTCCTCATTGGAAATGGTCTTAGACTTTGAATCCTTTTTTTTGGATGGTTTGGAACAGTGGTGCTAGGCTACATCCGACTTTGAATCCAATATAATCGAACCAACGGGTTCGTCAGTAACGCCCAATGTGTTAAATCTTTTTGAAACCTCCGTAGTTCGGCGAAAAGTAAATAATTTAGTCCATAATTAGCGTATGGTCTAGAGGGGGGGACAGAGAGGCAATGATAATGAAGCTAAGAATGTGACTGATTAAGTAATCTAATCTAATTATCATTAAGACATATAATTAATTGAACAATAATCAGTGAAGGGTATTTAATGTAAATGAATGGAATAATAAGGGTTGTTTTAGTAGTTGTAATATGATCATCCTGCCACGCTCTTATATCTTAAACATTATTTGCTAGGTGGACATAGAAAGACAGTTGTCATACAACATAAAAAACCCCCTACCACCACCACCTTTTATTTCATTTTGATTTTGAGTTTCAATTATCATCACTACCCAACCAAGAAGCCAAGTTCTTCGATTCAATTTCTAGGTACCCAAAATCTTGGTCATATTTTTAGTTGCTAATTGGAGGTTTTTCTTAATAAAGTTAGTTTTTGTGTAGATCTTTTTGATTAAGTTAAAAACAAATCAAATAGAGATGGCCGGTTATTGGCAAACAAGGGTGCTTCCAAGATTGAAGAAGGTTTTTGATAAAGATGGTAAAAAGGCTGCTGCTGCTGATGCATGCAAATCCTTCACCGATTCTAAGGTTAGTATACATAATAGTAGTTGTCAGTCCTAATTTTGCACACAATTTTTTTTCTTCTTCTTTTTTTTTGTTAATTCTTTCAATTTGTTGTATTTATGTATATAGGAGGTGATTAACAAGGAGTTTGAAGAGAAGAAACCTGAACTTGAAACCAAAGTTTTAGTAGTATATGAAGCTTCTTCAACTGAAATCAAGGTAATTAGCAATCATCAATTAACTAGTTCTCAGCTAGCACAGTTTATGTAGAAGATATAAAACACTACTTATTTTTGTTATTAATAAGATCCAATTCTTTTTTTTCCTTTTTTTTTTTACTATTATTATTATTTATTTATTTTGGTGACAGACTTTGGTGAAGGAAAGAAAGACTTCGGGTGTAAAGAAGCACTCAGCTGATGTTCAAAAATTCCTTGACGAATTATCAGGAATTGGTAAGTAGAAAATTAAAAATACCCATTTAGTTGTAATCCCTGGTATGACTTAATTTGGATTTTTCAGAAATACTTGTGCAGCTGTTGGATACTATTTAGATTACATTTGGGTTTATGTTTTCACGCACTAAGAAAGTACAAGTCAAGTTTCGTTAGGATGAAAAATTAGCGCACACTTATCTAATTATTATATTTTCCTTTAACAATATCAGACTTCCCTGGAGCAAAACAAGTCTGTGAAGCATCAAAGACCCTGAGTCCAGCTTTGGTGTCGAAACCAATTCTGTTTCTATTTGAGAAGGTGTCTACTTTTGTAGTCATCCCTGAAGTTGAAGTTAAAGACAAAGAATTACCATCTGGAGAAATTGTTGCAGCAACCACAGAGGAAGCTGCAACCACAGAAGAAGCTGCCACCACTGTAGAAGCCGCCACCACAACCCCTGAAGAAATTACCCCTGAGACCACAAATACCACTGCTGAGCCTGCAGAGAAAGAAGTCGTAGTTGTTGCTGAACCAGTTCCTGAAACCACACCAGTTGTTTGCGAACCAGCCAAAGCTGAAGTAGCTGCTGAACCAGCCAAAGCCGAAGTAGCTGAACCAGCGGTGACACCACCACCAGCAGCAGCAAAGCCATGATGAGCATGATTGATTGATGTGAAAATCCTAAATCATTTCTAGGGTTTTTCATCATAGAAAGAAAAATCATATATATGAATGGGTCCAAGTACATTACTGCTACTACTACTATTTTGTACCTTCTATTATCGTTGTTGTCTTGTATTTATTATTACACACATCACTGCGTCATCCCACACCACACCACATGTTTGTACGTGTTGTTTGTTTTTTTTTCTTTATTTTACACAAGATTTGTTATTCTTTCTTTCTTCTCGGCTGCAAAAACCCTTGTATGTATTGAACTTTTAAATTTCATATGTTTATGAACGGTGGAATATGATGATGATTTCGTTGTGTGTTTTGCATTTTGGGATAATCATTAACTAAGTTTAGATCATCTCTTACACGAGTTAATGAAATGCAGTTGCATATTGATTAGTAGATGCATATCAAAATTTATCGCGGTCTTTCCAAAGAAAAAAAAGAAGAACTCTATTATTGGGGTGAGCAGTCTATGGGTTTTTGGGGTTTGATCGGTCATGAAATAGTAATTCTTATAACTCTTTATCCTACTATTTTCAATAATACCTAATGGACCTTCGATTTGATTAGTGATTATTATGATTATAAAGTAACTAATCATGATTAGTCAATAGATTAGACTAATCTAATGATTGCTATTCTGAGAATCAAAACTTTTTTTTTTTTGATTTAGAAGAAGGAGAAGGATGATTTTGATGAATACTTTGAAGAAAACCGATGAAATCTATCCCGAAACTAGTCTAGAAAACCTTGTATCTAACCCCATTAGAAATTTTGATTGATTCAAATCTGTTAGAAATTGGAAAAAGATCTGAGTTTTTTTACAGGTTACGGCTGGGAAAATGTTATCGTCCCATCATTAATACTCAATAACAGTTCGGAAAAGATCTTTTCGAAGCCGTTATAAGGATTTACCGTTCGACATTTAACAACATCTGGTCGTAATCAATATACACGGCTGAGTTAAGATGAACTCCTGGCCGAATACTTATCCAGAGTCACATGTATCTCAATCACGGCTGAAAACCTAACCGTAAAAGGAATACATTGTTGGGATACCCAGCCGTTTTTTGGTTTGAACACTCTCAACCACTGCATGTAATGCATTTTTAACTTTTATTTTTCAACTAATCGGTTAGTTTTTTTTAAAAAAAAAGAAGAAGAAGTAGATGTTATGTTATTAAACTCTACAAAAGGAAACCATTCTATAATCTCTTCCTCCCCAAATTCTAGATATAATCTCTCATATTCATTTTCATCTATTTCTCATCCAAAAAAAGAAGAAAAAACATTATGGTGACTCCCTACACCGATGAAGAAGATTATGTGATTGTTAGAGCATAGGCAACAGTCAAACAACATGATGAAGACATTGACGTAGATCAAACATCCATGTCTTTTTGGAACCGTGTTTTCATAGTTTTCGTTGCACTAAACGGAAATCGTAATGGACGAACTTTGGCAATCATTAAGGAGAGATTCGAGAAAGCATTTGAAGAATGCGAAGTTTTCAAAAAGGATGAAAACCCAAAAGGAAGAAATCTCAGGTGCGATAAGAGTAAGTTTTTTAATAAGTTGTTTCATCAAAATAACACTATCTAGCATAACGTATTTGTTTCTATAGTGGTCAAGGGCTCGCCGCCAATATGAGGCAGTCTATGGGAAAGAATTTGAACAAAATGACAGTTATTGCATCTTGGAAAATACTACCTATGATTTTAACCGATACGAATAAGGGTTTATTTCAAATGTTATGATCTATCTTATCAATGTAATGAAAGATGTATGATTTTCCCATTCAATGAAAGAAAAACCATTTTGGTCTATTGAGTTTTATGTTTGTTTCATTTCTTAAAAGAAAAAAACGAATACTTTCAAAAACATTTAAGTATTTTCAGCCAGGTTTTAATCCCAAACGACCTAGCCGTTTTGACCAGAATAACTGAAAATTCAGATTTACGGTTTGGATAACGGACCACGACCAAACCGAAAATCGGCTGGGTTCTTATTGTTTCCAAACCGTAAATTGAATATCAGTTTGGAAATTATTATTTTTGCTGGGATTTAACAGGTTACAACAGGATATTCTAGCCATTGATTGTGATTCTCATAATTACGACTTGTTCACCTAGTTATAAGTTTGGTTGGTTTTGTATATTTTGTTGTTGTATTCCATCAAATTTTTAACTTTCCATTCCTCAATTCATAATGGCCATTACATAATCGGGTCTCGTTACATTCAATGGGAAAAATAAAACATAGAGTATTACAACTAAATAGTCAAGCTTAGTTGATAATCTTAATAAACACTTTTGTGATCCAGTCGCATTTCTCATGCTCAAATTCTTTGCGGCGAATAATTTTGTATCCGATTTTTTTTTGCACATACTCACTCTATCGCGATAGAACATTTCGGGACTCATCGCCTTCACATGTTCCAATTACATCCTTCAAACTTCCATTAAACCCTTAATGTAATGATCTTTTATTTAAATTTTATGCTATGAAATATGTATTCCCTTTCAGTTTCAGTAAAATCCTACGAATTACGTATTCCTTTTATTATTCCTTTTCCCTTTTAGTTTCAGTAATTCAGATACTCACGGTTAGGAAATGATAAAAAAGCCCAGCCATTGTCAAGGTTAACGGCTGGGAAGTTTTTTCCAACCCAACCACAATAGCATTGAACGGCTAAATGAACTGCAAGACCAAGCCGTAAATTTTAATTACGACCTGGAAACTTTTTTCACGGATGGGAATCTAACGTTACGGTGAGGAATTCCTAGCCGAGGTCGAGAAATTTTTTAAGTTCTTTTAACGATACAAAACAACTTATGGCTAGGAACGACCCAACCACAGAAGATACTTCATGGCTGGGAGTTCTTTTGTCCCAACCATAGCCACCCATTTTCGGCTTGGTCGACTAGAATTCCTAGCCGTAATTATCCCAGAAGCAGATTTCATAAACCCTAAATTCATCAATCTTACCTATTAAGACAATTTAATGTTAAATAAATGATGGTTTTCGATTCTTAACAAATTCTGGTGTTTGAACACATTCACTTGGACATATTCATTCACCAAATCTTAAATTTTTAGTTCAAAACCTTTATAAAAATTAGAATTTGGGAAAGTCAATGATGGAATCAATCCAAATCCTCTTGATCTTGTCATATAGAGAATCAACCTTAATAAACATTTTTGAAAATCGATGAAGATTTGATCGAAAAAATTTGTTTTTTTTTTAATCATAGGTTTTGTTGTTTTATTTTGAGAAGAAAAAGAAGAAAATGGGCTGGTGAATTAATTTTGGTTTTGAAATTTGATTTAATTTTGATTTTAGGTATAATAATGATCAAAGGGCAAATCTGACTTTTTATATGAGTTAGGTCCCTCTTATCCACCCTAAGGATGTTAGATATCATATAAATCCCCCGAATCACAAAAGATTTAAGTCCTGATAATAGGGTTCAAAAAAAAACATGCTAGTTTGATGCATACCATGTTTATTCGAGGCTTACCACTTAAAAATAAGGTGTTCATATACCCCTAGAAGTTACGAACGCACAATTAGGGGATACTTTTTTTAATTGGGGGATATGAATTACTAACCCCATCCAAGTTCTTAAACTAAAAATCAAAATCAAAATCAAAATCAAACTCTAACAAGTTATTAAAGATAGGTTAAACTGAATTGTTGTTGAGCAAGAAGAAGAAGAAATGGCTTCATTGGGAAGGTACATGATACCTTATCATATTTAAAGTGTTGTTCTTGTTTTAAAACTTCGTTTGGGTTAGAATCATAAATTAAAACTTTTCAGTTTCAGTTTCAATCCACTCCCAGCTTGTGTTCATGATGAATACCCTACTGTTTTTTTGTGCCGGTATGGTTTTTAGGATGAATACCATGCTGATACTTGTTATTTCAGAAAAAAATTTTGTATGCTTTTTTCCTCAAACCGGCACAGTACACTTGGGAATCGACCATGCCGGCACTACTACCGACATAATCAATAATGCACTTTCCATGCCGGCAGTGTACTTACAATTTCAAAATTTGGGGATATTGTGTATAGGCATGGTGAAAGTATGAATACCATGTCGATTTGGTCACCGCCGGCATGGTATTCATACTTTTACCATGCCGGCACTGAGTTTTCAGGTGCAACAATGGCGAATTCAATGAAAAAAAATCAAATTTCAATACATTAATACCTATATATGAGTAATTGGAGCACTTATATGTTCAACTTGTTTACTTTCCTGGGTTGGTTCTTCACCTAAACCTTCGTGATCATAAATATCTTAATTTGATGTTGTTACATCATCAAATTCAATGATAATGATTTATTCTAATAATTATCAAACTAATCTATTAACTTAACTAATTATATTTAACCAATAGACATGATTAGTAAGGGGTAGATTAGGAATTATATAAATTATTCCGATAGGGGGTGACCTTGATTTACTATTTAAATCCTATTTTTGTCTTTTTTCTATATCCCCAATTACAGTAGAAACTCTATAAATTAATGCTGTCGGGACCATCAAAATTTATTAATTAAGCGAGATATTATTTAACCGATAAATTAATAATTATTAATTTATATATTAATTAATACTTTATTAACTTATAGATAAACTTCATATCAAATAATTAGTTTTTATACAAACAAAATACCATATCATATCTTTTATATTTCCCATATAAATACAATACAAATATCAAGTCATATTTTTATAAACATAATATCTAATCATATTTGATGGCGAAGTTGGGCTATCGCAATTCAATTAATGTCGAAGATGTTCTAAATTATCCGGAAGAAAATGAAGTTACACAGTTGTTGACTGATGAAGAAATAATCGAGAACGTTATGGGAACTGATAAAGATGTGAAAGAAGATGATGAAAGTTCTACAATAGAACCCCCTTCACGAAACGAGGCTATTAAAGCGGCAATCACGTTGAATAATTTCTTGTTGAACTATGAGAAAACAACACCAAAAATTCTTACAATGATAAGAAAAATTAGAGATGAAATTCAATGCGTTATTGATTTTAGCTAAAAACAAAACACAATTAAATCATTTTTCAAAAAGTCTTCGTAAATCATTAATGTATTGAATATTTATTATATATATAATGCACTATTAATTTATATTTCATATAGGGTCTACACAGATAATCAAAAATGTATTATCTTATAATTTTAGCGAATTATTAATTTGACACGCTGTCCCCGACTCGGGACCGGGCAAAAATATTATTTAAGAGAGTTTATTAAATAATCGAGTATTAATTAAAAGAGTTTCTACTATAATAAAAGTATCCCCAATTGCGCGTTCGAAGTTACTAATGATACCCATTGATTTATCTACTTACAATATCAAAATTATAAATTTTGTATACCCCTAAATAATCAGGAAAGAGAGACATATCTGTATATTGAGTTCCTAATTATTCGTTTTCAAGATCAGCTTCAAACCCTAAATATATATACCAAATACATAAATATTGATCCTCTATATAGATTTGATTTATATTTTTTGATCCTATACATAAATAAGAGCTATGGTTTTTATATTTCTTTGATTTATGAGTTATGATCTTATATATTTTTTGATTTGTTTATAATCTAATGATTTTCCCATTTGCTATATTTGAATTATAAACTTAGAAATTAAACTTTGATAAAAGAAGAGCTCTCAATGGATTTGTCTCCTATTCATTGTTTTATATATCAAGCATTTTAATGTTCCTCTGTAGTTCACCCTATTGGGCTTGCTCAGGAAGTGCATAAATCAATCAGCAACGTCATCCAACATGCGATTAGTGCAAAAGTCGAAAACATATCTCCTCAATCAATTGAATTTAATGAACCATTTTTTGGGCACCATCCTTTTTTCATGGGGACCATCATTTCAATTTTAGGAGGTTATTATGAAGTAAATCTAAGTCACCCTTCATCTAGGTATTTATGTTAATACCAAAATTATCCTTTCTAATTAAGTTAGTGTCAAATTTCTTAGTTTAATTATTAAGTTAAGTTAATTAGTGATTATGAAGTTAAATCTAAAAGTGGTTTTAAGAAGAATAATTATTGAGAGAGAAGAAGAGGAGGATTTGGACTTTTCTTTTTTGAGATGGTTCATTTCGAAATGAGGATTTTGGGTACATAAATATACTTTAAATTTAGTTAATGTTGCTTGAATCGACCAAAACTTTTAAAAAAGAGAAAAATTTATAAACTGATTTCGGCTATAGCAATAAAGTTCGGCTACGACATCTGAAGAACAAGTAACCGAACTCATCTACAAGTGTAGTTCGGCTAATGTTTCTAAAGACACGGATAGCCGAACTCAGCTTTAATGGAGTTTTTTTTCTTTCAGAGAAAAGTTCGGTTAGGAGAACAAAATCGCGACGTAACAGAACTCAATATATATGTTTTTATAGAAAAGTTCGATCAGAAGAAAAAATTGCGACGTAACCGAACTCTATATATAGGTTTTTAGAGAAAAGTTCGGTCAGGACAAGAAAATTGCGATGTAAACGAACTCAAAGTTCGTCTAGGGAAATAAAACGTTCACCTATTATTATTTTTTTTCGAAATAGCCGAAATAGCCGGCTAGTTCGATAAAGTTTTTTCACAAAATTCCTAACCGAACTTCTCTCTGCAACTTCAATTTTTATGATTACTACTCACTACAACTTCAATTTTTATCAATCACAAATGTATAAAGAAGACATAGGTTAGTATAATATTTCAAAAATCCGGATTTAAAACGATTATGAAAATGGAAGAGAAAACAAGAGGATAATATAAGATTTTTAAATGAAAATAAGTTAGTAGAAAAGTTATGCTTTTGTGTTTATGAATTAGAGTTTTAATTAGGTTATTAGGTTTAGGAGGGATATGTTATTAGGTTAGTCATAATTTAAATAAGGATAAAGGATAAGTTAGTCATTTTCTAAATTTAGGACACCCCTTATAAATGTAGGGAAGGTGGCCTAACTAATCATGGTCCACTTACAAAAATGAGGGGTGCCCAAAAAAACGTTCAATTTAATACGAAAAATCAAATGAATTCTTACTCTCAAAGTTGAAAATGAAACTTCTCGATCAAAAGTCTCTTTTTCCTAGTCATCTGAATGATATTTGATTCAATGGCGATTAGTGCCCTAATAATACAACGCCCAAATCTAAAACGGGGTATTAGTATAAAAAATCTTTGATAAATTTAACAATTTTCATGTTCCTAAGGTTATATACCTAACTTAACTAACGAAAAGGGGTACCGTTAGTATTTATGCGGGTAGATAAAGGAACATCCTAAAATAAAAGCAGGTCAGTTTGGATTAAATTAAAAACCCATATTTTGGTTAATGGTTAATTTATTTTTGATTAGTTGGCACGATATTAATTTTCTCGATTAATAGATATTTAATCTTGTTAATTGATAAATCAACTAATGTTAATTGATCACAAAAGCATGTTGTTTTTATTTTTAAGAACGTCATCCAAGAATCGATGGTTCATGTCCTCGTAAGCTGATTCCGGATTGATGTTTTTCATTCAAGATGGACATCAGAAATCATTAGTTCTTACTAAATAGACCGTTTATTAGAATAGGTGGTTGTGGATATACATACAGGCCGATTCTTTTATACTTCCACGAAGAAAAGTTCATTTAAAATTTTAGGAAATCAACACGTTACATAGTTTAGGAAATTAGTACATTACATTGGATAATTTTGTATGCGTATTCTTGAATCTCAAATATTAATACATTGTCAATAACCTTCCGAGCACGTTTATACAATACCCCATATTTCTTCGCGTGTATGAAAATTCTTTGTCATTTCATATAATCCAAAGGTTATCGAATCGTTCGATCTGAAATTAAATGAATTACAAGTTAGGGTGCAAATGTTAGATGATGAGATAGGTATAACACGTCGAATTACTCACTTTTTCATTAAGATGAGCTTCTGGATGATGGTCATTCACCATTTCTCTAATTTTCCAGAACTCTCGAATATCCCTTTTGAAAACACGGGGGTACCCAAATACACCACAATCTTTTTGATTTCAACCTATAAGTCCTCTACTGAATGTGATCGTCTATGGACAGAGTCGAGACAATATGACAATTCGGTTCACACTTCATGTGATTTTCTATGGATACGAGATCGAGACAATACAACAACAAGATAACTTGTGTAATTGACTATGGATATAAGATCGTGATAATACAACACCAAAGTGTGTTACTTTATAATAGGTTCGATAATAACCAAACTCTATAGGATCACTATCAAGTAATACGGAGTTAACGTATATGTGTATTTTACTTTATTATAATAAACAATTATAATGCGGAAAACAAAGTAAAAGAAACAACAAGATTTTGTCAACGAGGAAACCGCAAATGCAGAAAAGCCCCGGGACCTATTCCAGTTTTGAATACTCTCAGAATTAAGCCGCAATACAAAATCTAATACCAACTTCGTATAGTCGAGACCAAGAAGACTACCCCTAGCTACTTAGTTCCCTCAGTATCCCTGCGCCTTGGACTTCTAGAGTCACGCACGTGAATAGCAAGTCCTTTAGATCGTATTCCAAACAGCAAAAGAAAAATCTGTTCGGTAACCGCTCTAATAAATATTGCTACAATATCTAGATGAGTCGTTGACAAAGGCTCTTATGTTTAATCTAATAAACTCCATTGTCTAGTTAGATCAATCTAACTTTAACTACAGAAACAGTCAAGTATAAATTCGCACTCAACCAATATAAATCTTAAAGAGAAATATAGAGAATGCTGATCTCACGCAACTAATCAATCATATCTATCAAAGATAAACAGATTCTAGTTGGATCCCAGCCGATCAAGGTTTGTGCACACAATTCAAAAGATACGAAAACTAATAAGAAATCTTCTTCGTCTTCAAATCTTATTTTATCTTTAATAACCTGCACAACACCACTTGAATCTCTTGTGATCAATCACGCACAGAAAGGATTTTGTTAATAGTGGATTATCACAAGATGTCTTTAGATCTAACACAGTTCTAAAGATCAGGTCGGTACTCTGATCTAGTTTGAGTGAATCTTATATCAGATTAGAAGATTCTCAAGAATAAACAAACTAGGTGCAATGAAAGTTTCAACAACCTTTAGTCAATCAAATCAATCGAAAACTAATAACACTGCAATTATCTAGTTTCCCACCAACGGTACTCGTAGAGTTTTTTGATCCCACAGAAGTCTTTAAACGAGCCATCGTAAGATATTTCACCTAATTAGGATACTTTCCTCACCGAATAGACGGCTCCACCAGGAACAACAAGAAATTAAGTTTTCCTGGCTCTTAGGATAGTTTTCTAGGAATGCAAACTTAGGTATTATAGACCAAGGATGTTTGGACAACAAGGAATTTCCAAAACCGAAAATATTCTCAAGATATGCAATGAATGGAAAAATTCGGTTTCCTTAATTCCAATAAATGCTTGTCCAATATTTCTGAAATCTCTCAATAGAAAATCTCCAACTAGTAAATTCTCTAGATATATACATTAATTGCGGGAAATTAAAGCATATAAAACCAAAAACCTTAATTAAAAGATTTTTAATTTATTTCGGCACAGGATCACCTTGACTACTAAGGAATATCTTTGAAATATATGTGATAAGAGTTACTGCTCATGTTCAAAGTATGTTGACATCATTTCACTGCAAATCCTTATTTCATATTTACATGGATTTTCATTCCTGGAATCGGTTATACCACACTTCCAAACAAGTTTAGAATTGGGTCGCCTGTTTTCCAACACTACTATGTGATTGATCAAATACCAAATCACATACATGGGTTCAATCGGTTCTACAATCACTAGGGTCGGTTATACCTAATTATGGAAATACTTGTGATCGGTCACACCAGTCACTAGGATCGGTTCCATCTACACGTGGTATTACTTGTTATCGGTAACACCAGTTACCAGGACCGGTCACACCAGTTAAAAGGATCGGTCACACCATCACATGGTGATTACTTAGGATCGGTTACACCAATTATCAAAAGCAGTCATACAAAATCATAAGTCTAGGAATTGTGATTAGTTACACCAAGATACATAACCTGAATTAAGATATGTTCTACTAACTCACACATATTGGTTATCCAAAGATTTGCAATGTATAGCCGAACCAATAATCCTATTGATTTCCCTTTCAATTCACGAAACGAGCTCATGAATGCACTTTCTTCAAACAAATGTAAAACATTGTTTCCTAAGATGAAATCTTCACCATAACCCATTCACATAATCATAACAATATATACAAGATTATGTCGATGTCATATCTACGAAGTTCAAAAGATAAGCGTTCTACTTCGTATTCTAATTCATTAATACTATGATCATACTATTTTGATCATGTCACATCACTAGAGTAATATACAATATATACAGCTTCGCAGTTATATTTTCAATATAGCACAACTTGAAAATACGTTAGGAATGAAGCAGTTCAAGTCAATATTACTAACCTCAAGTGGAAGGATGATGTCGTCGTTGTAGTTCGTTAGTTTTTCACATTCTTCAGGTCTTCAGAGTAATACTTGTATGTCTCAACATTCCTAGACTATCTAGTCTGACCTAAACGAAGTTGACTCTAGTATTTAATCAAGCGACCCTAGATGAGTTTTGATATTAAAATATGACAACCAAACTTGACATACCAACGCTTGGTGAGTTCAACCGATCTATGCTCTAATGATCTCCCCTTTTTCAAGTTTAGTGACAAAACTCTTATTACATATGGAGATAAACGAATTATAAAATAACACATTCTTCATACGCTTGATCCCAAGTTTCAACAACACAATAACCTGCATATATTCAATCAATAAATGTCGTTGTTGACATTTGAATAACAAAAGCTTTTACTCTCCCTAAAGGTAATCTAGGTAAATATTCAATGCAAATATATTTGTTATTCCCATTTTGTAGTTAGAATTACTACACATCAATATGATATGTTTTCCCCCTTAGTCAATGCTTTACTCTTTTGTTAGATATAACGTTTAAGTATAATTGTCCTTTCCCAGTGATTAAAAATCACTGGTTTACTCCATATATTTCTCCTTCTTTTTGGCACAAAATGACAAAGGCTCGAGCAAATATAGGACAAACCAAAAGGATCTTACAAATCCAAAAGACTTGTAAACAACCTATAAGAGTTAAGCACGAAGGTTTCACATACCACTTTAGATAACCATTATTAAAACCGAAACTACAAAGTAATTTAGTTTCAATATGTTATCAAGGAAACAATTTCCCGAAGCAATTTTCCCTAATAGTCTAACAAATCGACTAAGAAACTTAATCCCCTTGTTAGACCGATTGCATATGCACAATCGCTTATTTCGATAAGACCAAAATAAAGATCATAATTAACTTTATTTCTCTCATCAGGATCTAATTATTCAGAAAATAACCTAGACCTTTCCCTTTAGACAAAACAAATGCTAGGTTAGTCAACTAGTTTTTCTTGTCGAGGCATTCGATTAGACTTGAATAACCTAATTTTCCAATTTGATAAGTCTAACTAAGATCATAATTAAATTAGTTTCTCTTATCCGGAATCAATTGGACTAAACAAATGATCCCGTATTTTGGTAAGCCTTGAACAATACATACAAACCAAAATAAATTGACTTGCACAACTATTTTCTTAACCGGAAGCAATTGAACAAATATAAACATTACAACACCGTAATTGCACCGAATTTCGTTAAGAAAAAACACTTGATACCCAACAATAATAAAGATACCAAACAATAATCCAAATAAATTGACACAGTCTTTCTTGACCAGAAATATTTGAATCACACACACATCCATACACAACATAATAGTAAATATCAATTGTACCGAAATTTTGTTGAGCAAAAGAAAAATATATGCAATATAAACAGGCTTTTCTTAAACAAGAAAATAATTAATTAACAAATTTTTTACCTCAATTTCGCAGACACTCTCCCCAGAAAGATATATCATTAAGCGCAAGTTCAAATAAAAACTCTCCCCCATTGTGTTATCATCCTCTCGCGAGAACAAAAGAACAACAAGAAAAGCAACCATTACCAGATAAAGGTTGAATCGGTTTAAACTAATGAGTGCCAATAGCAAAAGTTGAAAACCTGAAACACATATGTTATGCTAAAGAAAACTCATGAAAACACAAATTGATTCAACATATTATGAATTTTCACATATATATGAGTTTCAATCGGAACACCTTATGATCCTTTGATAAAGCCTACCAACATGGGATATAACTTAATCTCGCTAAATCAAGAAGCCAAACAAATCATAAGGGCTACATTCATATGAGATCGAATATTAAGTTTAATAAAAACCAAAATCAGACATCCCATAAATCAAATACACATAGAAAAAATATAAACATTCATTCACAGGCTATGTAATCGGTAATTATCACACAAAAATCATAAAATAATAATTTTATTCATAAATAATTGATAGTTTTATTCAAAATAAACCTTATACAATAATTGAAGTAAATCAAAACATTGATGTCTATTTTCTGGATCAAGTATTACAACATATAACTTAATCCCTAGTGGTGCTCTGATTGTTCACTGATGTTTCTTCAGTGATCTAACTCTTGAAGCTTGTTTCGAGAGACTTGTCAGCAACCACTTCTTGTTTTTCAAGCTTTTCCACTTGTTCCTTCATGTCTGCAAGATCAACTTTTGTTTCTTCAATCTTATACTTTAGCCAATCTTAATTTCAAACCATTATTACGAGATTGGTTCTTAGTTCTTCAATACCATGGATATAGTTTATCATACTGTCAGAAGGTATCTACTTAGTTTCTTTTGGATCTTGAAGGTTGTAAGCCAACATACATGACTCATCTTGGGATCCGATAGAACTGTCAGTTTCATAATCAGACATGATTTTTGATATGATCTTCTTAATTTTTTCTGTATCGATTCCTTGACACTCCTTAACTCTTTGAGCTTCCTCCTTATTTACCTTTGTAATACTATAAGTTATTGGAGGCATGATCAAGGATTTAAATAAGGATTAATCAGGGTTTCCCAATACAAGCAAGAGAAAGTTTCTCTTAAAAAAGATACAACTTTCAGACCGAAAATATTCAGAAATTTCCGAAAATATATCAGGAATATATTTAGTTTCCTGTGTCCGAAATTCTCACGCTGGAAGATTTATTAAAATTTGAAAAATTCTAATAAAATCTAATTATAGAAGATCATGATAAACATGAACAACAATTTTTTAGACAAAATGAATTCGTAGATTATCCAAAATTTGCCACTGATTTCTATGATACAAACACAAAAACATGTGCTCGTTTTATGTGCTTCCTCATCCCAAGGTTATGGGAACGATATTGGATGAGGGTGCACATTCTCCATATAACTAGGTTGTATCGGAGTAATTATGCTTACAACAAGTATCAAAAACAGAGTTCATGTTTCTCTTTGGAGGTTTCTGCCAAACTATTTTCTCCCAAGAAGGTAATCCTTCCTTGATCTAAAGGCATGATCATGAGGAGAAACTATACTGATATGAGAATTTTTAGAGATAGATAGATCTCTCTTAATTATATTAATGAGATTTTTTCATATGATTTTCTCATCCTAAGGATTTCCTTATTATGCACATCAGCTAGATCATCAGAAACAATTATTGGAAATCTTCCTTGATTATTCTTTTCGGCAGAAATTATTTCCTTCCCTTTCTTCTGGAACCGTTCAGTAGGTGAACTACCTTCATGTAAGCAGATATTGTTTCGACATGAGTTAGGTGGAACCTTTTTCCAGCAGTGATTATCAACTCTTTCATCTGATTTTTTTGAGTTGATTTTATCAGGTTGGGGTATATTTTGTCTTTCTACCAAGGAATGATCTTTCATTTATTTTAAGACAATATACTTCTTGTAATACTTTTACAATGGTATTTTAAAGAAGAATAAGTTTCCTGTCAAGTGACCTAAAGTTATATTCCTTAAGATCTTTCTCACGGAATCGGTTCAAAGTTTCCTTTGGACAATATTTCGTTTGATCATCAGTAGTTGTAGAAGATGGTTTTTCATTTTTTTATGACTTGGTGTACTTAGGCAGACTACCATCATCATGATCTGTTTCAGACATGATCAAACAAGTCTTGTTATCACAATCTGTAAAATTCGAGCAAGGACTTTTGGTTTCCTCATCAGAAGAAATTATAACAGAATCATTAGTTAGATTCATAGGATAGATCTCTTGTTCTTGAGTAAGAGATTTACCAAGAGCTTCTACTTTGACAGTGAGATCCATATTCTATTTGGATAGAATATGTAGTTGAATGTCCTTTTCTATGATCTCTTGCTTAAGAAGATTAGGTTTTTTTTTTTTAATATTAACATCCTTGTAGACAGAGATCTTATAGGCTTTAGGAGTTTCACCAACTCTTTATCATCAACTTCTTTTCCATCAGAGATTGACCCAGATGTACTCTTAATTTTTGTAACTCCTGGATCATGAGTTAACGAAGTAGTAACATCTTCAAATTTTGAGTATTCGCAATCTTGCATAATGTTAATTGAATTATCCATTAGATTCAATTCTTATAGGTTGGATCGCACCAAACACAGATTGTTATATATTTTCGTGTTTGCCTGCTCTGATACCAATTGAAAAGACGAGAGTACTCAAACACACCACAACCTTTTTGTTTCAACCTATATTCCTATACCGAATGTGATCGTCTATGGACAGACTCGAGACAATACGACGATTCGGTTCACACTTCATGTGATTGTTTATGGATACGGATAGAGACAATATAACAACAAGATAACTTGTCTGATTGACTATGGAGACAAGATCGAGACAATATAACAACAAAGTGTGTTACTTGATAATAGGTTCGGTAATAACCAAACTCTACAGGATCACTATCAAGTAATGCATAGTTAACATATATATGTATTTTACTTTATTATAATAAACAATTATAATGCGCAAATCAAAGTAAAAGACACGATAAGATTTTGTTAACGACGAAACCACAAATGCAGAAAAACCCCGGGACCTAGTCCAGTTTATACTCTCAGAATTAAGCCGCCAAACAAAATATAATACCAACTTCGTATAGTTGAGACCAAGCAGACTACCCCTAGATACTTAGTTCCCTCAGTATCCTCGTGCCTTCGACTTCTAAAGTCACACATGTGTGTTTGAGGGTGAAAACAGTTTCTGCTGATTCCGGTAATTTCGAGTGTGTGAGTGAGAAACGAGTCTAAACCCTAAACAATGTACTGCAAGGGAGTACTTTGATTCGAGAGATCAATCTGTACAAATCCGGCCTAAACCAAGAAATGGCCGTTCCATACTTGCTTCGGTCACAAAGTGGAGGAGAAGGGTTGGTCCAGGGAGGGAAGCAAAGATAGTGTTAAGACCAGAATAGTTGATACGGGAAGAGTAGTTGTTCAAAAACTTGTATCAGAAAGTGAAAATCTAACAAATGGGAAAGCTAACAAGTGATTTCTGAGTGTTGTATTCTCCTGACCAAAACTTGTCCTTTGGTGGAAATAGGTGAAACCTATTTATACAAGTCGCAATGAAACATACCCTGGTCTCGTAAGAAGTGGGAACAATTGAGTAATTGGAAGAAAGCGGTAACGGGTAACGCCTGAAATTGATGTTTCCATAATGAAGGGAACGTTTCACCATTACTTCTTGTATTTATTAACCGCCTCACTATTATGACACTTTCTTATAACGGGCGTAGTGTACGCCGCACGCTGTAAACCGCCAGACCAATACCCTGATGAGCATCCCCCAGTTTGTGACATGTTTTGATGTCTCGAGTGTTTTCGTGGAAAACATGTAGCGTGTTGCTATTGTTTGGAAAGTTAAGATTGAGAGGCTTGCCGGTTCGGTGGTGACTTTCGACGGCCGAGATTTCGCATCTCGAGAGGAATGTTAGCCGTCGATTGTGGTTACCTTCCGTTGGTATCCAGTGGCGTGGCCACGGTGCAGGCATGGCTTGCGCATGCTCTTGGCGTGTCTAATTAGGGTTTGGTGCCGTGACCAAAGAATTGGCATAGCTAAGTATGTGTCGTGGCCAAAGAGTTGGCAACGTAGCTAAAGGTTGCCACAAGTCGTTTGGCGGCAAGTTTGTACGGCTAAGATCTGCATCTCAGGAGGAAGGATAGCTGTTGATTGTTGAAACCTTCCGTTTGGCATCCAGCGGCATGGAGGCATGGCCGGTATGGCTTTGGCATGGCCAAATTAGGGCTTTGGCACCGTGTACAAGAGTTGGCACCGTAGCCAAGAGATTGGCACAAGTCGTTTGGGGGTAAGTTTGTATGGATAAGATCTGCATCTCAGGAGGAAGGATAGCTGTTAATTGTTGCAACCTTTCGTTTTGAAGCTAGCGGCATGGAGGCATGGCCGGCATGTCTTTGGCACCGTGGACAAGAGTTGGCACCATAGCCAAGAGATTGCCACATGTCGTTTGGTGGCAAGTTTGTACGGATAAGATCTGCATCTCAGGAGGAAAGATAGTCGTTGATTGTTGCAACCTTCCGTTTGGCAGCCAGCGGCATGGAGGCATGGACGACATGGCTTTGGCGTGGTCAAATTAGGGTTTTGGCACCATGGCCAAGAGTTGGCGTCGTATCCAAGAGATTGCCAAAAGTCGTTTGGTGGCAAGTTTGTACGGCTGAGATACGCATCTCAGGTGGAAGGATAGCCATTGAT
Source organism: Papaver somniferum (assembly GCF_003573695.1). NCBI lineage: Eukaryota > Viridiplantae > Streptophyta > Magnoliopsida > Ranunculales > Papaveraceae > Papaver > Papaver somniferum. The sequence goes on along the minus strand of NC_039363.1, from coordinate 156,455,681 downwards.
CGTTGAAAGCTTTCGTTTGGCAGCCAGCGACATGGTGGTAGGGCCAGCCTGGATTTGGCATGTTTTAGGCGCGGCCAAAATTAGGGTTTTGGCATAAACCGTGGTGTTTGGCCTTGGGCCGGAAGTTGCCACGCGTTAGGTGGCGAACTTGTACGGCTGAGATTTTCATCTCAGAAGGAAGGATAGCCGTTGATTGTTGCAACTCTCGTTTGGAAGACAACGGCTTGGTGGTAGGGCCGGCATGGCTTTGGCATATTTTAGGCGCGGCCAAAATTAGGGTTTTGGCATAAACCGTGATGTTTGGCCTTGGGACGGAAGTTGCCACGCGTTAGGTGGCGAACTTGTACGGCTGAGATTTGCATCTCATAAGGAAGGGTAGCTGTTGATTGTTGCATCCCTCCGTTTGGCAGCCAGCGGCATGGTGGTATTGCCGGCATGGCTTTGGCATGTTTTAGGCGCGGACAAAATTAGGGTTTTGGCATAAACCGTGATGTTTGGCCTTGGGTCGGAAGTTTCCACGCATTAGGTAGAGAACTTGTACGGCTGAGATTTGCATCTCATAAGGAAGGGTGGCCCTTGATTGTTGTAACCCTACGTTTAGCAACCAGCGGCATAGTGATAGGACCGGCATGGCTTTGGCACAGTGGTGCGGCTGGCATGGTTGGCATGCCTTGGCGCGGAGATGTGGCCGGCATGGCATGACTTTGGCACAGTGGCGCGGCTGGCATGGTCGACATGCTTTGGCGCGGAGATGTGGATGGCATGGCATGCCTTTGGCACAGTGGTGCGGCTGGCATGGTTGACATGCTTTGGCACGAAGATGTGGCTGGCATGGCATGCCTTTGGCACAGTGGTGCGGCTGGCATGGTTGGCATGCCTTGGCACGGAGATGTGGCCGGCATGGTATGCCTTTGGCACCGTGGCGCGGCTGGCATGGTCGGCATGCTTTGGCGCGGAGATGTGGCTGGCATGGCATGCCTTTGGCACAGTGGTGCGGCTGGCATGGTTGGCATGCTTTGGCGCAGAGATGCGGCTGGCATGGCATGCATTTGGCACAGTGGTGCAGCTGGCATGGTTGGCATGCTTTGGCGCGGAGATGTGGCTGGCATGGCATGCCTTTGGCACGTGGTGCGGCTGGCATGCTTTGGCGCGGAGATGTGGCTGGCATGGCATGCCTTTGGCACAGTGGTGCGGCTGGCATGCTTTGGCGCGGAGATGATGCCGGTCAATACTGAGGGTTCTACCGTGGAACATGACACATATATAAAAAAGGTACCCTGGTAAATTTCTCATAGACGTATTGAAAGGATCAATAAATGCGCTAGTGGATACATTAATACTCAAGTTCTGTTTCTTTTTGAAGTGACGTCAGTGTTTGACTAAGGTTTTACGATTTTAACCCTAAGCTAAAAACCACCATCAACATTAAGTCCCCTGCTTAGCTCGGAACAGAGGCATTGTTGCGAGGTAAACATAAGATGGTGACAGACAAGGACAAAATCGAAAGGTAAGTCATGAAAAGATGGTCAGGAAAATTGGTCTAACCTTTTTCAGGAGATAAGGAGAACCCGTGATTCTTGTGTTGGCGGCCTTGCATAAATTCTGATCGTGGTGCTGCTGGCTATGCCGTGGAGTGATAGAGATGGTTGCTGACTGAGATGCAGACTGTTGGCATCGTCCTGGAATGGTTGTGCGCCCTCTAGGATAGGCTTGGGAACGCGGAATGGAACCACTAGCATAAACTTGCGTGAAGGGGAGGAGCCACTAGCATTGGATTGGCTTATAATGAGCTGTTAGCATTGGTCGGCTCAGGATGGAGCCGTTAGCATTGGATCGGCTTAGAATGGAGCCGTTAGCATTGGATCGGCTTAGAATGAGTCGTTAGCATCGATCGGCTTGGAATGGGCGCTGGCTTGGCGTGGGCGTTGGCTTGGAATGGTGGAAACTGGTTTTGGAACTTCGGATACCAAATGGTGGTGATGGCGCTGGAACTTCGGCTACCAAACGTGGTGACGACGCCTGGAAACTTTGTATAAATTAGGGTTTGGCATGCCGAAACCCTAATTAACGCCCCTTACCAAAATCGTTATAGAATTCTCGTACGGACTCGGATTTTGACGGTCCGTCCCTCCATTTTTATTGGAAAAGAATTTCCTATATACCACGCGGGAATATTTAGGTTTTGAGCTCGTTTAGGAGGTGAAAACAGTCTGTCAGTAAAACTCAGGAAGAATTCAGGAGGGATGTTGCGGGCCCGTGGAATGATGGCAACTTGCTTCAGTTCCGTGGGAAGATGACAACTGGCTTCGGGAAGATGACAACTTGCTTTAGTTCTGTGACAAGGTGACGACTGGCTTCGGGAAGATAACAACTTGATTTAAAAAAATCCGCTTGCAATTTGTTCTTTTTGGTCTCATATAACATATAATAAAAGAATTATTTACATATGAAATCTGTCGGATAGAGAAATGAATATTTGTCGGTAATACTAAGGAAGAGGAGGGCGTCTTTTTCTGTTTTAAGGAAAGGGAAATCTTATCTACCGGGTCGTTGTATATATCCATTTTTGTTAGGTATTTCACGTACTAATACAAGTGATCCTTAACTACATATACATCTGATCATATATGTATTACAATAAAGAAGGAGAGTTTGCAATGCGAGATATAAAAACATATCTCTCTGTGGCACCTGTGCTAAGTACTCTATGGTTCGGGTCTTTAGCAGGGGTATTGATAGACATTAATCATTTATTCTCAGATGCGTTGACATTCCCGTTTTTTTCATTCTAGTTCTAGTTATTGACATCGGAAGGGATGAAGAAGATTAGTGAGATAATAAATTATCTGTGACTAATCCTTATTACTCTCTTTGTTTTATTATTTTTTCCCATTTTCAAAATATAGAAGGACATAAGAGAAAAAAATAAAAGTGGATTCAATCTCAGTGAAACGTGGGAAGGTGACGACTGGCTTCGGGAAGATGACAACTTGCTTCAGTTCCGTGGGAAGGCGATGACTGTCTTCGAGAAGATAACAACTTGCTTCAGTTCCGTGGGAAGGTGATGACTGGCTTCGGAAAGATAACAACTTGCTTCAGTTCTGTGGGATAATGGCAACTTTGTCTGAATTAGGGTTTAGCATGCTGAAACCCTAATTAGCGCCCCTTACTAGAATCGTTGTAGAATTCTCGTACGAACTCGGATTTTGACGGTCCGACCCTCCATTTTGATCGGAAAAGAATTTCCTATCTCCCGTAAAGGGAATATTTAAGTTTTGATCCCATTTAGGAGGTGAAAACAGTCCGATGGTGAAATTCAGGGAGAATTCAGGAATGGGAGACGTTCCGTTGCCGATGTGCTGCTATCAAGTCTTCAAGGACTTTGTTCCAAGCGACATCCTTCGAACCATCTTCTGAATCTTGGACTATCGTATGAAATGGGATGCGTTGAGCAGTCCCCAGTTATACTTCTGTTTGATCCGATGGCATGGCAGAATATGTGAATATATCTTTGTGGCGTGCTTTTGGAGTCTTCGGTGCACATGTACGGCTTCATGTTGAGAAATTCTTGCGGCTCGTAAAACTTTGACAGTGATGATGTTGAAATCAGAAATAACGTTGAGGGGAGCGTCCCATGATGGTATCCCCCATGTGTAGCCTACTTTCATTGCATCGCCTTGAATCCATGTCCACGAGATTTGATACAAGCTTATTGTACTCTTCTGGATGTGACACTGGGATGCTCAGAATATCACATGGATAAAATATTCAGGATAACGAAGACGTAGAAATAAGATAGTTATGTTGTTTATCGTGGTCCCTCTCTTTCTTCAGGAAAATGTTTCAGCCGCGTCTCTGGGATTATCTCATGAATCTTTGATGGTCGTCGGGATGGACTGCGATGAGCAGTCCCCAGTCGCACTTTTATTTAGTTTCTGAAGTTGTTTACTCTGAGCAGGATTGGGATCCGCCACGTCCTCGTAGAGTGTTGCAGGCGTCTTCTAGACAGAGAGGTGATGGTATTCTTATGCTACATCCTTGATGAGTATATGACCTTGTCATGGCTATGACATTTGTTTGACCATGTCTTCTGAGATTTGACAGTGAAGGGATTTCGTGTAGATTCCCAGTCCCCAAGTGTGGTTTGCATGTTTCCATCTTGTGTGGTCGGTGGGTTGACCGTGATAAAGATATCATAATCGTGCGTTCGTACTAGTTATTTTGTTACTTCTTCCATGTGAAACTAAAATATGGAAGAGTACGGGTTACCTTTGCAGTGATTGTTTCCATGGTGAAGCTCTGGATGGTATCAACAAACGGGCGGCAACAGTTCTTGGCAGCTTATGTGATCAGAAGAGACTACATTGTCGTGGGAACAAAGTAGGTTGGATGGAATTGTATGGGCGTCCATTGAAGTAAAGGGGTTGGATGGATGCGTAAGTGATATACGCATTTATGTGTCTATTTTGATCTCAATTATGTGTATTGTTAGTGCTCGATTTTGTAGTTATTTGATTATTTTATGTTTTTGTAGGTGTTTTTGGAGAAATAAGCTTTTGCAACAAGCTTTTAAACCCCTAGGTGTCCCTAGTGGCCGAGTTGTAGTCTTGGGAGGGCTTACAAGAGATATACCCACGAAACCTTTACTCCAGACCCTAGCTATCTACGCAGAACCAAGGTTTCATTAATTTGTGCAGTTTCTATGAAACGCCGGATCGCATCTTCTAAATTTTCCACATTTTCATCATTACAGTGTTGCTCATTTACCCGTCCATAGGAATGGTGAACGTGCGAATAGTAATTAGGATCACTGTGGTATGAACCATAACCTTCAGAAGGTCGGTAGTGGTCCCAAGTACTATCCACACTATGGTCATAGTATGGATATTGCCCATTTCGATAATCAGTCGAATAATCATAATATTGATTTTTATAATACCAACTCGACATTTTCTGTACACATGCAAATGTAGGGTCTACTAAAATTGGTACGCTCAGGTTACCTCAAGCAGAATATACCTACAGTCAAAGACTGGTCAACGGTACTGGGCTAAGGCTTGTGGTGTTTCGGATGATAACGCCCAGAGGGTTCACCATACTAAACCACGAGTTTTCCTAAAATCGGTGCCGGAAGATGCAATTGTTGTGTGTCCACGTGTATTTTTTAAAAAATAAATAAAATATTCACAAAAAATAAAAATAACCCTAAATTAACTACGTACAAAGAAAATAAATTAAAAATCTAACAATATCAATATTTACAAAAAAAAGAAAAAAATATTGAATATCTTTACTTACCTTTTTCGTTGTATGGTTTTATTCTCCAATAAATGTCAAATTAAACCTGCACACAAAAGCTAAAAAGATACCCAACGTAAAATCAAAGAAAATAATTAAAAATAAAATAAAATTCTAAACTACCAAAATATTTACAAAAATAAATCTAAAACCTAACCTAAAGGCAAGTCCGCGTCGGCGGCGCCAAAAATTATATCTATAATTTATTCATGTGATCTGTGTGATTCCAATAATTATAGATATATAACTGATGTAGTTTTACAAGTAGTATGACCTAGAATGTAAAGAAAGAATTGCAGATTTAAGTATTGCTCTAAATGAACTTAATTTCCAATTAGATAAGGTTCAACCATCCTCGTACTTTTATTATGATGAGGATAGTGTCAATGAAGAATTTCAAATATATAGTCATAGTGACGAGGAAATTGTTACACCAATTGAGCCTTATGATTATAATGTTGTTTCTAGTTCAAATCCTAGTAATATTGGTAATTATTCACCTATTCAAAAGGATGAGTATTTGACTAGAGACACCATTGTTTTAGACGGTGTAGTATATTATTGTGATTACGAAGCCGACGATGGTTTAGAGGAAAGAGTTTATCCAGAGACTAGTGTTTTAGAGTCTAGCGATTCGGAAACAATAGTTCCTGATGAGGATTATAAAAATGTAGAACCACAAGATTACAACCTAGAAGAAATAAAAGATCATTTTCCTAAATCTGACAATTTAGAAATTAAGGAAATTGTGACTAGTTTATCCAAGGATATTGAAAATTCTAAGTTTGGGGGTGAATATCATTCTCCCCGTGGTTTACCTTTGACTCTTACAAAAGTCCCTAACTTGGGACTTGACGTTTGTGCCTCTACCATTTTAAGAGACTATCTTCATGCACGTTTTCCTGAACCTAGATATGTCCAAAAAGAAACTCAGTTGATAGTAACTCATCCCCTGGTTGATGTGGTTAACCCGGTCCATGATACCACAATTGACTTTGTTGTCCCACTGTTGATGGTGGATTTTCAACAAAGGGAAAAACCGTAAAATTATGAGGCATGTTTTTGACACGGCTTTTAGGCATGCAACGATTCATATTTTACGAAGCCGTGATGAATATGTTTTCAAAAAGCCATACTATCTGAGCGATTCGATCCCTGGCATTTCATCATGACCTCTATGCAGAATAACATAATTGGGCGGTTCTCCCTAAATTGATAGCTTAACGCCTTCAGGACGTCGGTGACACTCACTGTTCCCTGACTGCAGGAGAGAGACCCACCTCCACATAGAAGAATAGTTCGGCAGTGGACGCCTTCAGGACGTCGGTGACACTCACCATTCCCTGATTATGTGGAGAGATAGTGCATAGATTCAGGCGGTTCTCCGTATATTGAGAGCAATAATGCCTTCATGTCGTAAATAACACCCGTGACTCCCTGACTATGCACCACTCAGAATGGATGTGACGCTTTAACTGGCTAATATCTTTTCTGTAATAGACTAATTCTGCCGTGACATTCATCACTGAATTCCTAGAATAATCTATTATTGCTCCTATTCCATGGTCGAATCCACGGCCTGATCCCATGGAATGACAATAAACAATTGCTTCGATTCCATGATCGAATCCACGGATTGATCTCATAGAATGGCAATAAACTACTACATTATCTCATCATTCCGATTTCATGATCGAATCCACAACTGATCTCATGAAATGGTGATAGATAATCTTAGTTACTACGATTCTATGGTCGAATCCACGATCCCATAGGATGGTAATGCGTGTTTTATTATTCTGGATTCATAGCCGAATCCACAGCTGATCCTTTGAATTAATAATAAACAACTATTCATTTTTATTACTCAGTTTCATGAATTATTCTCCACTGAGTTTCATAAATTAGTAATAAATACTCAACAACCGGGCATCTGGACCATCACTGAGTAAGCCCCACAAAAATGGTGCAAGTGTACTTGGCAATGATGCACGACTGAGCATCCGGATGCACAAATGAGCATCCAAAAACATAGACAGATGAGGAATCCTAAGCAGAACTGGAGAAAAACAACAAATAATAATAAAATAATAAGAAGCACCCAGGGGCCGAGCCCACCGGCCGGCTGGCCATGCCCTATTCATGGTCGGTCCCATGCCTCCTTTATTATTTTGCCATATTTTGTTATTTTTCATGAACTCATGAAAACTCCTTGATTTTAGCAACTTTCTTTGTTTGTGCAAAACTCATGAATTCTCCATAACTTCATGGATTCATGAAATAATATTATAAAATAGGGAAAGGTGTGCGGGACAGGGCCACTTAGCCGGCCGGCCATGCCCAAGCCGTGGTCGGTCCCACACCTCACAATCCCTAGACTTTTATAATTATTGCTCCCAATCTCATGATACTCCTCCGTTTCAACAAAACTCATGGATTCCCCATAATTTCAAGGATTCATGAAAAAATAATAATATAAAATTAGGAAAAGGTGTGCGGGACCGCGCAAGCTAGCCGGCCGGCCATGCCCTAACCGTGGCCGGTCCCACACCTTGCAATCCCTAGTATTTTACAATTATTATTTTCTTCAATTCATGAAACTCCTGGGTTTGAGCAAATTTCATGATTTCTTCATATTTTCTCAAATATTGCTCAAATCATGAAAAACCAAAAGCCAACATGGTCATACGACTGGATAGCCTCTCACGACAATTTTAAATATTAAAACATTTTAATATTTATAAAACATTGATGAATTGAGCATACATGCTCATTCCAACAAAAACCAAGAAATTCAGTCAAGATGAAACTCTTCTGAAAATTCACAATGTTGCTCGAACGCACATCAAAAAATACTGAAACTCTCAGTATGGAGACACGGAAACCAAGATAACATGTGCATGCCCTCATGACCGACCAGAGTCATTCCTAAGGCTTTCACAAAGCCGGTCCCACAAGTTTTCATAATTCTGACCTAATTTGCTCAATTGCTCATATTGGGCCCAAACTCTCTCCAACCAACCTGGGGATTTCTCAAGCGGCCAACAATTGGTCACGTGACCACCAAGATCCGGTCCCATGGCCTCTTGGTCGGTCCCCATCTCTTATACGTAGGGATCATCATCTAATGATGAACCTAGCAATTTTTCAGTAAAAAGATGAAACCGGCATTTTATCATCATTCTTTCACCAACTCTCAAGCTGAGAACCTGTGCGTGCTAACTCGAGCACCAGGAACCACATGGATGCCCATCATCCCATGTGGTCGGTCCCTCTATCACTCATAACCTATTTTCAGCGATTCATCAACTATGATCTGAAATTAGGGTTTCAAATAAATGTTCTACGAATCATCATTCTGAGTAAGATTCAGGAACTAATGAATTTATATTGATTCAACAACCAACATCTGAATTAATCATATAATTTTTGGTAATCTACCAATATTTTAATATTTTATTGGGTCATGTCACCAATAAATATCTCGTCGAATTGAGCATACTTGCTCAAATATTGATCCAGCTATCAATATTTAGTAATTTATCAATATTTTGTTGAATTGAGCAATACTTGCTCAATTGCACGACAAATTATCAACATTCAGTATTTTGTCGAATTGAGCAATACTTGCTCAGCTGCACGTCAGATTATCAATAATCATTAATTTGTCGAATTGAGCGATACTTGCTCAGTTGCTCGTCGAATTCTCAATATTCAGTAATTCGCCGAATCGAGCAAAATCCTCAAATACTAGTCAATAATTCATCACTGAATCAAAAATATTGACATCATTTCAGAGAAATACATGTTCGATCCATGAATCGCTGAGAATTCATCACTCATGCTCGATTCAAAAAAACCTAGACTCACTGTCTAATAAGTCAACAACTAACTCACTAATACACGTATGTCATGCAAACTCCACGATTCGTGAAACATCAATCACGTCAAATTGGGGGATAACAACTAGGGTTTTGGTCTAGCGGCCTACAGCACGTGGGTACACCCTCAACGAGAAATGTGAGTAAGTCGTGTCAACGGTTGAAGGAGTTAGCAAAGTAGTGGGTTAATGATCAACCAAGTCTCCGTACAATCTGGAATTGGTTTCGCCACGATCTCCCACTTTCCCAATCTTTCACTCAAGAAACCATTACGCTTACAGGGATCAAGGTGTTCACAACATTGATAATATAAATAAGTCTCTGAATCCATGATTGAGGACAACAGACAACGAATGATCATCAGCTATCAACAATTGTCTACACAGAATTTCTCGAGTAACTACTCTCAAGAATTCATTAATCCATCAGAACTTATTCTAACTTACTAGTTCATCAATATTTTACAGAAACCTTCAACACACTCACAATCCTTGATCATCATTGATCCCACACAATTCTCAGCTTCCCTCCTACAAATCAACCCATTTCCCTCTTTGCAACCGAATTGAATCTGGAACGGCCATTGTCTTGGTTTAGGCCGGAGTCATACAGATTGATTTCACGAATCTAAGCACCCTTTTTGCAGCGGTGCATCTGTGTGAGGATTAAAATTTTGCTCGGTTGAGGAGTCTCGACTCACGCTCGGCTTTTCGCTTCCCTAAAAACCAGCAAATCGTTTTTCCCCATCTACACCCACCAAGATTTTATTTACCAAATGTGGGAGTATCTCAATTTGAAATGTGTCGACATATAGTTTTTAGAACTAAACCCAAGTATTTTAGGAAATTAAAATTGTCGACACATTTGCTTAAGAATGACCACCATTATGGTCAGCTGTGTAAGTCAAATCTAATTGACTTTGAGGATCCACAATTATTCGGGTTATTATTATGTGCTTCTAAGTTTTTATTTGAGTTTTTGCAGACTCTACCACCTGATCCTCCGGATCCTTCCTATGAGGAAACTAAGCCAATGAAAATATTTTATCTAGACCCTTTCATAGGGCCTGAACCCGAACCACAACTAGATGTAGTTGTCTAAAAAAGGAAACTAGATAAGGGTATATTGTATTAGTTCATTTTTTTGGCATTTCTTTTATTTGTGGTAGCTTTATTTGGTTTTGATGACCCACATAGGTTCCGATTATTGTAGTATGATTTTATGTGGTGACTAATTCTACCGACGTCTGGTCCTTAGCACTTTATGGGAGTCAACCCATACATTGTGATTTTAAAGTCCCTCTGGAGGACCATGTTGTACATTAATTTGTTATTGTTTTTATTTTCTTTCTTGCTCCCCATGGAAGGATTGCTACGCTTCATACATGTACTATCTTTTCGACTTCTCTCTTTACAAATACCTCTTGTTACTTACATTTTTGGTATTGCACTTTAATTTGAAACATTGAGGACAATGTTAGATTTAAGTTTGGGGGTGAGGGAAAAATATTTATTAAGTTTTTAATAAATAAAAAATAATAAACTCCAGAGCCTAGAAATGTGTGCTAATTTAGGATGACACTAACCAGTCTAAGTGGATGGAAACATCTTGGTTGTAGAAGTTGAGGAACCCAATAACAGAGTCTATTCATAAAAAGACAGAGTTCAGGTGTTATAATGGAATCATCACACTACGTTTATCACATTATGTTCTATTTTTCAAAACTTATATGTTTCTTTAAGTGATTTGGTGGGGCCCAACACATCGAATTGTTACCACTGCCAGATGGAATAGAGTGATTGAGTTATTAAATAATAAATAGACCAGACCAATCAGATCAAACGGAATATATTTAAAAAAAAATCGATGAAAAAAAATTAACACTTGGATAGCAATATGTGTGTGTTTTCCCTGTCTCCGTCTCCTAAACAAGTGTGGAACGCAGGATCCATGAGAACTATCATGTAATCTACTGACAAGAATCATGCGCTTGGATCCAAATGATCAAATCATTCAGTCCAAAAAAAATAAAAATAAAATGAAAAGTTTATTATTGTGCAGTAAAATCAACCGCTGGTTCCCTTGTATATGCCAAGCTGTGTTGATATTAGTCCAGACCAGTATCTCAATCCATTAGGATTCATAGGTTCATCTTGGCAGTGGCCTTCAGACAGATATGGAAAACACCGTTCACCTTAGTCAACATCAAAACCATCTATGTTTTTCTATATCCATCTCTTTATCTATCCATGTGATTTGTTGACTCCGAATATTGATGTCCATAGTGCGACTATCTGAGTAGAGCTCTATTACTTATATATGAATTTTAGTATGCTTGAGTGCAAACTCGTGTACAACAATTGGAATTTCGCATCAGGGTACTTCCTCCTGTAGTCAATAAATATGCCAACCAAGGAGATTCTTTAGTGCCTTCCAAGGTTCTGCGTAGATAGCTAGGGTCTGGAGTAAAGGTTTCGTGGGCATATCTCTTGTAAGCCCTCCTGAGACTATAACTCGGCCACTAGGGCCACCTAGGGGTTTAAAGGCTTATTGCATACGCTAAATGCAACCGACGATGCTTACGACAGTGAGTTAGGATTTTATTTTCTAGATTTGATTTGCTCGAGGACTAGCAAATAATAAGTTTGGGGGTATTTGATAGACGCATTTATGTGTCTATTTGATCTCAATTACATGTATTGTTAGTGCTCTATTTTGTATTTATTATGGTGTTTTGTGTATTTGTAGGTATTTTTGGGAAATAAACATTTTTGGAAAATTCGGCTCAAAGAGTTGCTAAAGGCATCTCCAGAGGACATCTGCTAAAGGGACTCTAATTTTGGATAATGGGCAGCCAAATTGTTAAAGGCCGTCCACTTTCTATTCGCACCCCAACAGAGGATAGGGGGCGGCCATCTTCTTCATCAATTGAATTCAGAGAAAGGCAGGAAAATTTACTACAGTGAAAAACAGATTAGGGTTCGATTTTTGAAGCTGTTCTAGAGAGATTCAATTGCAGAATTAAGTTGGGTTGAACGTGATTAAGATAAAAAGGCCTGGTAAAGAGTTTATATTCATATGAATTGGGCTTGATGATCGGGAAATCGATGAAACAGGGATGAAGAATATCACGGGTTAAAATTGAAGAGTTTCAGTCGGATTCGGTTGTTGTTATGGATTGCAAACAGTCCGATATGAATACATAGGGATTGTGACGTGTTTTGGGAGGTTAAAAAGGTATCAAATCCTTGTATTCTCGGTGATTTTCTAAAATAGGGAACGAGATATTTAACGGAAGCTGGTTTCAAAAATACGGAAACATATCCTGTAAATAAGGGAGGCTATCTACTCGCAAGATATTTATACCAAATATAAGTTTCATCTGAAGAGGAAAACGTGTACAAAAGAGATAAGAAAAGAAATTTCTCGCAACTTGAAGAGAAAAGTTCGAAATTTCCTATCGAAGAAAAAGAGAAGATTTCTACGAGATTTTAGTGGCCTGTTGTGTATATATAAGTTGGTTCGAGTCCCATGAATGGTTATCGGGAGTTTGGGGTCGATAGAATCGGAGCAGAGAAGCGCAGGTGAAGTTGTAGGAATATTCACCTGCTGCTGGTGAAGAAGAGAAGTTGAAGAACATTGGACAGGCGAGGACAGTCGCAGAGGCAGTCTTATTCAAACAGCACAACAGAAGTATCGTTGTTCAACAATAATATATCACATATATCATAAGCTTGTCATCTTTTCTCTGTAACAGTTCAACACCCGTTGTAACAGCTGTTTGTAACGCCGTTACAGCATTGCAAACTGTCTGCTTTATTAGTTTTCTCTCGTTTTTCACCTATTTGAGCTGTGAACAACTATTTTGAGCACGTGAATAATATGAGGAGCTAAACCCCAACACTGGGATGACGGAGGAAGACATATTTCATGTGTGTGGTAATTATTTAATTCTTTCATGAATTTTTGCATAGATTATTAATTTTTTTATGGTTTTTATTGAATGATTGTGATTTCAATTGATGGGTTATACTTAGGTTAAGTTTTTTGATATCCCATGCTTTAGATTTACAGTCGTTGCTTTTCAAAAATCTACCTTGGCAAAGAAACAGAGTCAATATTCTATTTTACCTATAATTGTCTAGAATAAATATATGAATCGCATGAATGAATCTAAAATCTAACCAAAAGGCAAGTCCCCCTGCAACGTCGCCAAAAACTGATGTAGTTTTACAAGTGATAAGTATAGATTCGATTTTCGGACTCTTTTGAAGATTTGGGTTTTGATTAATAAAAGAAAATACTAAGACAAACTAATTAAAACTGATTTTTTTTTTATCAAGGAGAGAAGACTCTAGGGTTTTGGATTCCACTACATCCAATATTTGTAAACTCAACAACAATTTCTTTGACAAAATACTCCTATTTTACTCAAAAAAATTTTAGAACTCAATCTCATGCTTTGGAAGATATAACATTAGAAGCTCTTTTTTTATAACTTTCGTCGCTATTCTAAGGACTAATTTTCCTTCGGTTATAAAATAACGATAGCTATACTCCCCAAAACAGTTGTTACGAAGCATATAAAGAAGAGAAAAATTTTAGACAATTTAAAAGCACAATATTGGAGTAATAAGTCAAAGAAAATAATTACTAAAATTAACTCATCAAAAATAGTTTCCTCCAAAACCCTAGAAAAGAAATTTAGCTACTCATAATTCGATAATTGGAGAAAAATTGATTATTCATTGTATTAAAAATAATATAAAAAAATCTTACAATGATTTCCAGTCGCTAAAGGTCTTTAGCTACTGAAATTGAGCAGCTTAGCTATTACACGGCAGTGGCTGAAGGTCTTTCTCTACTAACTTAAGAACGATATATCCCTTATGTTGTTGAAAAACGATATTGTTCTGCGACTGTTTCGGACAGGTAATGTTCTTCGTGTTCTTGAATATGCAGCAGCAGAAAGAATTTTTTTAACCTCTCTTTTCTCGATTCTGCAGTATCTATTCTCTCCTAGGCTCTCCGTATCCCTTCTGTGACCTCCCTTCTTCCTTTATATACACAACATGCGAATAAAATCACGAGAAAATCTTCTCTTTTCTTCCAAGAAAAGTCACCGGATATTTTCTTTCATTCCCTTTTTATCTTCATGCGTTTCTCCCTGTTTTTGATAACTTTCAAATATACGAAGATTTTATTTCTCTTTTCAGGTCCCAAACACGTCAGTATTCTTTTAGATAAGGTAACAAACTGATTTGTTGTCCAAAATCACTCGAAAATCTCCTTTTCTCGTAAACCCGATATATGTTCGCCCCTGCTTTATTGAGAGCCGATTATCCGTCCCATTCTGTTTAAATCCAACAGTCATACCGTCCATGTCTGGCCCAAACAATCCGATTGCATCCAACTCCAACGATCAAATCTCTGCCGAACACGCCTGAAAACCCGACCCTAGTTTTCGGCATTTCTGTTTTGGGCATTTCTGTTTTTCTCCCATTCGAATTCTACCCAATTCTGGTCAAAACAAAGACCATTACCATCCCTGTTTAGTCCTTAGGAACAAACCCATTTAGTTTCAGAACTTTAGTCTCATCACAACCCATTCAAATCACGAACCCTAATTTTGCAGCCATTAAAACCTGATTTCCCGCCAAAATTCGAAATTCAAATGGAGAAGATGACCTTCCCCTTATCCAACAACGGTGTCCCTTTAGAAATTTGGGATATGTTTAGCAATTCCTGGGGGTGCGAATAACAATTTGTGGGGTACAAAGATGACTTTTGGGATGTAAATAGTGAAAACTCCTGGGTTCCTTTATCAACTCCTATGGACCACTTCTGGGGGTGACCTTAATACTTTTCTGGGTGCTTTTAGTAGTTTCTCGAGCAGCCATCTCTTACCTCTCATTCACTTCTTTTCTTCAATTCTTATACATCACTAAGGTTGCCATGCTTTTCATACGAAACTTGCATCACAAAAGCCGGCATGCCTTTCAGATAGAGAAGAAGTAAATAATAAGAAATAAGTTGCCTCCAATAACAATTGCACATGAAATGACACTTTAGCCCCTTTTAAGCGATGTTTCTTCTTCTTTTGCTCCAAAGTACCTAAAAATCAAAATCAAACATAAAATACATAATTTACAAGAAAACTTAGCAAAGAAAGCATAAACAATAGATAAATATCAAGGTGTTTTAGACACCTATCAAATTCCCTCACACTTAGAATTTGCTAGTCCTCGAGCAAATCAAACTAAAATACATACAACTCCATCTCTTCGAGGATACGGTCACACTTAGCACGTAACAAGCCTTTAAACCCCTAGGTGGCCCTAGCGGCGGAGTTGTAGTCTCGGAAAGGTTTACCATAGGTGTACCTACAACCCCTTTTTACTCCAAACCCTAGCTATCTGTGAAGAACTCAGGAACGACACTAAAGAGTCTCCTTGGTTGGCATACTTTATTGGTTACAAAGGAAGTACCCGGATGAGAATGATATTCGTTTGTAAGTGACAGAGCTCTACTTAGATAGTCACACAATGGACTTCAATATTGGAATCACACATATCACATGAATAAATTATAGATATATAATTATTGAAAATTAGATAAGGTTTCAGCGAAGAAAGAATGTAAAGAAAGAACATTTATAAATTATAGATATACAACTCCATTATAATATTGATGTAGTTTTAAAGTGGTAGTAAAAGTTCGTTCAACTCGGACTTGTGTAGACTCGATTCTAGACTTAAAAATTAATAAAATATATACACAAAAAAGTTGTCACAATATCGAGAGGTACTGAGACTCAGGATTCCACCAAATTCATAACATAAGGTTCAAATATTAATTCTTTTAACAATTATAGCTCAATAAATAAAGACACGGACTCTTATTTTTTCCAAGGAATATTCTCAAAATATTAGTTGTAAATCCTAAGCATGGGACATCAAAACATCTAAGCAAGCATGACCATTCAAACGATATGACAACTAATTAATCAAAATCATACTTAAATTTTAATTAGTGCAAAAGTCATATAAGAATTAAATATAATTACCCACGTATGATATTAAACTTCCTCCATCATCCCAGTGTTGAGGTTTAGCTCCTCATGTCAAAAACACGATCAAAAGATTCATTCATGGCTCAAACAGTGTTTTTATTGAAGAAATATGGGAAAAGAATGGAAGCAGCTCAACTGCAACGTTTATAATTGTTATAGATTGATTGTTACAATGGAAACAGAAAAGATAAGACTGCTGAAGGAACAACAATTTTCTATGTCGTTGATTCTGCGACTGACACATGACATCCAATGTTATCCGTGTTCTTCAGTTCTGCACCAGCAGAATACTTTCCTGCAACTCTTATTTCTCCGTTCTGCGACTTCCTAACTACCCCCAAAACTCTCCCGACGCGGATTTTTATTAGGTTTTAAGTTTTAGACTTATTTGTATTTTTATTTTATTTTTAGATCTTTTTTTCTCTTTTACGCCTTTGGTATTTTTTGATTCTTTTCCAGGTTTGGAGCGAAGCTAAAAGGAAAGAAAAAGTGATATGAAAGAATAGCATTTCCAAAGAAGGAAAGAAAAGAGGAGTCTAAAAGGAGTGAAGAACATATTGTATATATTTAAATTTTATTAGGTTTTTTTTTTTATTTTTAGAAATTGTAAATGGGGTTTTATTTTTGTAATGTTTTTCTTTTTATTTTTGGACACTTTTTGGACTTGGACATTATTTTTAAAACTCTAAGGAAGGGTTTAAAATTAAATAAAAATTGTTTGCAGGGAAGGACGACAGTTACGATACTGTCTCGGCCTCTCGGGTTCGTACACTGACATCGGAGTCGGTTCCCTGAGTCGACTTCAACGGTTCATCGCCCTTCTGGTACTGGAGGTAAGACTCTATCCATCCATGAATCCCCTGTCAGTGGGTTTTATTTTGTGCGACAACTCACACCCTTGCAATAGAATGTCGAACTGGTATTACAATAGACAATACAACGAATATCCGACTAATTTTCAAAATGGACATTACTTTGACCATAGTGTGAATAGTGGTTGGGAACATCAAACTTTTCAAGGTTATGGTTCATACCATGGTGAGCCCAATTATTATTCGCACCCCCACCATTCATATGAGCAAAACAATCTTTCGATTTATTTAGAACAGGCTTTCAAGAATCATTCCTTATTTATGAAGGAAACCTTTAATATTCTGGAAGAGTCCCCAGATCAGTGAATGTCTCTAGAAGAGTCTCTCAAGAAATTCACTGAGAATGCAAATAGGATTGTGAAAAAACTTGCTCAAGATAGTCTTAAATTCCAATATAGTGTTTCCAATAATACCCTTGAAAATGAGGATAATTATTTGCATAATCAAGATGACGACGTTAGAATTGGTAACACTACTTTTTTATATGAGGTTCGAGCATTTTCATGTTATTATAATGATTATGATGAGGATAGTGTTGATGAAGAATCTGAGATATGTAGGCATAGTGATCAAGAATTTGTTACTCCGACTGAGATTTATAATGACAATGTTATTTCTAGTTCAAATCCAAATAATTT
Source organism: Papaver somniferum (assembly GCF_003573695.1). Taxonomy (NCBI): domain Eukaryota; kingdom Viridiplantae; phylum Streptophyta; class Magnoliopsida; order Ranunculales; family Papaveraceae; genus Papaver; species Papaver somniferum. The sequence continues at coordinate 156,437,920 of NC_039363.1, read as the reverse complement.
TAATAATTATTCACCTATTCAAAAGGATGAGGATTTGACTAGAGATACCCCCGTTTTAGACGATGTAGTATTTCCTGTTTTCGAAGCCGATAATGGTTTAGAGGAACGAGTTTATTCAGAGAATAATGTTTTAGAGTCTAGTGATTTAGAACCAATAGTCTTAGACGAAGAACATGAACTCGTAGAGCATTTAAATATGTGTGAGGAGGCATCACCTAAATATAACCTAGAAGAAGCAATTGACTATTTTCAGGATTCTGATGATCTAGAAATTAGGGAAATTGTAGATAGTCTATCTAGAGACACCCAAAACTCTAAGTTTGGGGATGATTATCATTCTCCATATGCCTTACCTTTATCTCTTACAGAGATCCCTCACTTGGGACTTGACATATATACCTCTACCATTTTATAAGATCATCTTCAAACACGTTTTCCTGAACCTAGTGATGTCCAGGAAGAAGTTCAGTTGTTAGAAACCCATCCTCTGGTTGATGTGGTTTTCTCAGGCGATCATACCCAAATTCATTTTGCTTTCCCACCAAATATTTTTCTTCCAATTGTGGGTGTGGGAACGTATAGGTTTCAGATGTGTCAATTATTAATTTTTGAGACTAAACTAATTACTTTAGGAGATTAGGGTCGACACATTTGTTCAAAGAAGGCCACCACTTTCATTGTGGTCAACTATGTGAGTCAAATATGATTGACTTAGTGGATCCTCAATTATTCGGGTTATTATTATGTGCTTCTAAATTTTTCCAGACCTTCGAACCCAATCTTTCGGATCTTACTTATGAGGAGGTGCAACCCATGAAAATATTTTATTTAGACCCCTTTATTGAACCTGAACCTGAACCACAACTAGATGTAGTTGTCTTAAACAGAAAACTAGGCAAGGGTGTGCTATGTTTATTCACTTTCTTGGTTTGTTGCAGTTTCCTTTTGTCTGTGATAACACTTTTTGATACAGATGATCCACAATTTTTTCGGCTATTACTTTATGATTCTATGAGGTGACTAATCCTTTCTTAGTCTGGATGAAGACGTTAAACTTAGCACTTCTTGGGAGGTAACCAAATATTCATGCGACACGGTAATATCTTTCCTTATCTCTTTTGCTTCAAATGGTAACAGTTTCTCCTTGTTCATGCTTTTAATTTCATCTTTAGAGCATTGAGGACAATGTTAGATTTAAGTTTGGGGGTATGGGAGAAACTTTTTAGTTGCAGTATAAATAAACTCCGGAGCCTAGAAATTTATAATTATTAAGGATGACACTAACCAATCTAAGTGGATGGAAGCATCATGGTTGTAGAAGTTGAGGAACCAATCTGATTAGATGGAAACATCTAAAGAGTCTATTCATAAAAGAACAGAGCTCAGGTGTTAGAAAAAAAACATGGTAGTTTCGCCATATCTCGTTGAATCCTTTTCACTTCTATTTTTTTTTCTTTTAAAATATGTTTCTAAGTGATTTGGTGGGGGACACGAATCAAGTTTTTACCATTGCTAAGTTGAAATAAAGTGATTGAGATACAAAAAAAAAAAAATTGAAACCAGACCAACCGGAATAAATTCAATAAAGTCGACCACTGGTACCCTTGTATATGCCAGCTGAGTTGACCTAGAGTTAGGATTATCGACCACTAGTTCCCTTGTATATGCCAATATGCTGATATTAGTCCAGACCAGTATCTCAGTCCATTAGGATAGGTTCGTTTTGGCAGTAGCCTTCAGAAAGATATGAGAAACACTGTTCTCCTTAGTCAACATCAAAACCATCTATGTTTTTCTCTACATCCATCTTCTTAATCTATCCATGTGATTGGTTGACTCCGGTTATGATGTCCAGAAACTATCTGAGTAGAGCTCTGTCACTTATATATGAATTTTAGTATGCTTGAGTGCAAACTCGTGTACAACAATTGGAATTTCGCATCAGGGTACTTCCTCATGTAGTCATTAAGTATGCTATCCAAGGAGATTCATTAGTGCCTTCCAAGGTTCTGCGTAGATAGCTAGGGTCTGGAATAAAGGTTTTGTGGGTATATCTCTGGTAATCCCTCCCGAGACTATCAGGGTGTTAGTCCTCAAGGGAGTTGGGGGAGTTGGGTGTAGTTTGGTTTTTTCCTGTTAGTCGTGGGGGAGTTCAAAGGAGTCTCTCGAAATCTCTGTTAGTCGTGGGAGAATTTAGAAGAGTCTCCCAAACTCCCTAGAAAACCCTGTTAGTCGTGGGGGAGTTTGAAAGAAACTCTCAAACTCCCTGTTAGTCGTTAAAATTAGAATGCTAGGGAGTCGGTGTTTTGGGGGGAGTTCTGGGGAGTTCTAGAGAGTTTATAGTGTATTTTTTCCTCACTCCAAATCTCTCAAAAAAGTAGAGATTTCTGGAGAGTCTCTCAAACTCCCCACACTCAAAACACCAAACTCTCTCAAACTCCCCACACTCTCTTACACTCCCTCAAAATCTCCAAGATTCAAAATACATTAAACTCCCCCAAACTCACTCGTGGACTAACCCCCTGTATAACTCGGACACTAGGGCCACCTTGGGGTTTAAAGGCTTGTTGCATACGCTAAATCCAACCAACGATTCCTGCGACAGTGAGTTAGGATTTTATTTTCTAGATTTGATTTGCTCGAGTACTAGCAAATAATAAGTATGGGGGTATTTTGATAGACGCATTTATGTGTCTATTTTGATATCAATTATGTGTATTCTTAGTGCTCGATTTTGTAGTTATTTGATCATTTTATGTTTTCGTAGGTGTTTTTGGATAAATAAGCTTTTGCAACAAGCCTTTAAACCCCTAGGTGTCCCTAGTGGCCGAGTTGTAGTCTCGGGAGGGCTTACAAGAGATATACCCACAAAACCTTTACTCCAGAACCTAGCTATCTACGCAGAACCAGTAAGCGAGCAAATTGTCCATGACCACGAGCTTTGGCGGGATGGATCAAAAGGTGGCCACGACTACGAAGATTAGCTGGCGGCGACCATGATCCTTGACATGAGGAGTGTGGTGGCATGACCCTTGGCAGGAAGGAGTGGCGGATATGGCACGACCCTCGGCAAGGAAAAGCGACCGCTTCGATACTATCCTTGGAAAGAAGGAGTGGCGGCTACGACACGATCCTTGGAAAGAAGGAATGGTGGATACGACACGATCCTTGGAAAGAAGGAGTGGCGGCTACGACACGATCCTCGGCAGGAAGGAGACGTTGAAGAAGCTTCGGCTCTTGGAGAAGACGTTGAAGCTTATGGAGTAAAGCGCTGAAACTTAGGTTTCGGATCTTGGAACAGCTTACGGAGAGAACGCTGAAGCAGAGCGGTTGCTGGAACGAACGTTGAAGCGGAGCCGCTGTTGGAAAACGTTGTAGCGGAGCCACTTCTGGAGAGAACATTGAAAAGGTGCGTTGAAACTCTCATAGCCTTGACGGTTACAATATTGAAGTCGGAGACCGCGTCACTCAGCGTTCTGTCAAACTCGACATCCTTCAAGTGAACCATGGTTAGAAGACCCCAGTTCCATCTATCGATCGTGCTTTCCAGGAGAGGTTGGGGTTTGGGAACGGCTTCCCTGGCTGGAAACAACTGCTTTCCTGATGCACTGCGGTTGAGGGATGCAAATATGTATTGACGCCACGCCTTGGAGAAATATAGAATCTCACATAAATGTTTTATCATAGACTGCACGATTTTGTGGGCGATGTCTCCAGAAATCATGCAGCTCCTGTCGGGAAGAGGGACTCTGTGAACTCAGAAGGGTTGCTGATTTCCTTTGCCTCGATTTTGGAGAAGTCGTTCCTGATATTTACGTGTGATAAAATTGGATTGCTGATTCCCTTCTACTGGGAGTTCAAGAGCAAAGCGAACCTCTTCATTTATAAACGCACGTCCTACTGAAGTTCTTGCGCTGGATGTTAAAAGTATTCCTTGTCATCTCCCTCTTGGGTTGACGTGACTCTTATGGTGGCCGCTCCGTCAGTGTCTTGAGAAAATAGGTGTCTCTTTCTGAGTCATAGACATGTCTGTCTGAGCCTCATGAGAACCTTTTGTTTTCCATCAAATCAACAGTAGTAAAAGGGGGTCGGCTTCTTCCGGCTCCTCCAGTCTCTTGCCTTGATGGTGGAGTAGCAGCGGCTCTGGTGACAATTGGAGTTGACATACTTGAAGAAACGTTGGGGTGGCGGAAGCTTCTATGGTTCTGGTGATCGTATGTGTATCGTACAGAGATGACGCGGTTCTGATCACGGAGTGCTGGAGCCATGGAGCTGTTTCGAAGGGTTAGGATGGCGCTGCTTTGGCTGGTTGTGGAGCGGAGAAGATGGCGCTGGACTCTGGATGGTTGTGGAGCGAAAAGATAGCGCTGGAAGGGTGCAAGTTGTTAGCGCTGGAAAGGATGCAAGCTGCTGGCGCTAGAAATATACAATTTGTTAGCGTTGGAAGGGTGCAAGCTGTTAGCGCTGGAAAGGATGCAAGCTGCTGACGATGGAAAGTTGCAAGCTGCTGGCGCTGGAAAGATGTAAGCTGCTGGCGCTGGATAGGAGTGGAGGGGTGCCAGCTGGAGCGTGGAGATGGAGCCGACGATCTCTTGGAGATAGCTTGGGCACGACCTGTTGGCGCCATGGAGCGTTGCTAGCGTGCCTGGTTGCCTCTTCCCATGTGTAACCAAAAATAGGAAACCTTCCTCCATTTGGGCTCGAAAAACATCGTGCCTATAAAAGGCGCTACCCATCTTCTTTATCCCGTATCATCAGTTTTATTCCCTCGTCTTGGAGCTAGTAGCAACACAACGAGCATACTCCAGGTATGTATTCCAGCGTTCCTCATTTAGCTTGTTCTTTCATCTTGGTGCAAACCCTAGCCATAGGCATGTCCGCCGTAGTTTTATGGTTTGATTTGAATTGATAGATAATTGTTATCTATGAGGGTTTTGGATTATTCTTTTGGAATGAATTGTTTTAGAATAATGTTGTTTTGGTTATGACTATAAGTAGCATGAGTACCCCAGGAAAGTCATGGAGTTGTGAATGTTGTGTTGTCAGTAGAAAGTAGGGGATGAAACATGGGGATAACATGGCTGTCGGTTTCTACTATCTAAGTGAAAATCCTAGGTAGTAGAACATGCAACTCCTCTGATGAGACCTACTTGCTTTTTAGAGTCTCCCAACAAAATGGATCTCCCTGATGTAAATCTGAGTTTTGTGGGCGGCGGCGCCATGACTGTGAAAAGTCCTCAATCATTCTTAAGTCCCCAGTCGTTCCAGAGTCGTCTAATAACGAGACGGCGGCTAGTCAGCTTCCATCATCTCGACATCTGGGTTGAAAAGATGGAATCAGAAACCGGGAATTGATATTGTGACCGATAGATTAATCTCCCACTATGGTCGCCAATTGTTTGAGGGTGAAAATAGTTAGTGCTGATTCCGGTAATTTCGAGTGTGTGGGTGAGAAACGAGTCTAAACCCCAAACAATATACTGCAGGGGAGTACTTTGATTCGAGAGATCAATCTGTACAAATCTGGCCTAAGCCAAGAAATGGCCGTTGCAGACTTACTTCGGTCATAAAGTGGAGGAGAAGGGTTGGTCTAGGGAGGGAAGCAAAGAGAGTATTGAGACCAGAATAGTTGATTCGGGAAGAGTAGTTGTTCGACGACTTGTATCAGAAAGTGGAAAGCTAATAGATGGGAAAGCTAACAAGTGATTTCTGAGTGTTGTATTCTCCTAACCAAAAAATTGTCCTTTGGTGGAAATAGGTGAGACCTATTTATACAAGTCGCAAGGAAACATACCCTGGTCTCATAAGAAGTGGAAATGGTTGAGTAAATGGAAGGAAGCGGTAACGGATAACGCCTGGAATTGATGTTTCCATAATGAAGGGAACGTTTCACCATTACTTCTTGCATTTACTAACCGCCTCACTCGTATGACACTTTCTTGTAACGGGCGTAGTGTACGCCGCACGCTGTAAACCGCCAGACCAATACCCTGATGAGCATCCCCCAGTTTATGACATGTTTTGATGTCTCGAGTGTTTTCTTGGAAAACATGTAGCATGTTGCTATTGTTTGGAAAGTTAAGATTGAGAGGCTTGCCGGTTCGGTGGTAACTTTCAACGGCCGAGATTTCGCATCTCGAGAGGAATGTTAGCCGTTGATTGTGGTTACCTTCCGTTGGTATCCAGTGGCGTGGCCACGGTGCTGGCGTGGCTTGCGCATGCTCTTGGCGTGGCTAATTAGGGTTTGGTGTCGTGATCAAAGAATTGGAATAACTAAGTATGCGTCGTGGCCAAAGAGTTGGCAGCGTAGCCAAAGGTTTCCACAAGTCGTTTGGCGGCAAGTTTGTACGGCTAAGATCTGCATCTCAGGAGGAAGGATAGCCGTTATTGTTGCAACCTTCCGTTTGGCAGCCAGCAGCATGGAGGCATGGCCAGCATGGCTTTGGCGTGGCCAAATTAGGGCTTTGGCACCATGGCCAAGAGTTGGCCCTGTAGCCAAGAGATTGCCACAAGTCGTTTGGTGGTAAGTTTGTACGGCTAAGATCTGCATCTCAGGAAGAAGGATAGCCGTTGATTGTTTCAACCTTCCGTTTGGCAGCCAGCGGCATGGAGGCATGGTCGACATGGCTTTGGCGTGGCTAAATTAGGGATTCGGCACCGTGTCCAAGAGTTGGCACCGTAGCCAAGAGATTGCCATAAGTCTTTTTGTGGCAAGTTCGTACGAATACGATCTGCATATCAAGAGGAAGGATAGTCGTTGATTGTTGCAACCTTTCGTTTGGCAGCCAGCGGCATGGAGACATGGCCGGCATGGCTTTGGCGTGGCCAAATTAGGGTTTTGGCACCGTTTCCAAGAGTTGGCATCGTATCCAAGAGATTGCCACAAGTCGTTTGGTGGTTTGTACGGATGAAATCTGCATCACAGGAGGAAGGATAGTTGTTGATCGTTGCAGCCTTCCGGTTGGCAGCCAGTGGCATGGTGGTAGCGCCGGCCTGGCTTTGGCATGTTTTAGGCGCGGCCAAAATTAAGGTTTTGGCATAAACCGTGATGTTTGGCCTTGGGCCGGAAGTTTCCACGCATTAGGTGGCGAACTTGTACGGCTGAGATTTGCATCTCAGAAGGAATGATAGCCGTTGATTGTTTCAACCCTCCGTTTGGCATCCAGCGGCATGGTGGTAGGGCCGGCATGGCTTTGGCATGTTTTAGGCGCGGCCAAAATTAGGGTTTTGGCATAAACCGTGATGTTTGGCCTTGGGCCGGAAGTTTCCACGCGTTATGTGGCGAACTTGTACGACTGAGATTTGCATCTCAGAAGGAAGGGTAGTCGTTGACTGTTGCAACCCTCCATTTGGCAGCCAGCGGCATGGTGGTAGGGCCGGCATGGATTTGGTATAGTGGTTCGGCTGGCATGGTTGGCATGCCTTGGCGCGGAGATGTGGCCGGCATGGCATGCCTTTGGCACAGTGGCACGGCTGGCATGGTCGGCATGCTTTGGCGCAGAGATATGGTTGGCATGGCATGCCTTTGGCACAGTGGTGCGACTTGCATGGTTGGTATGCTTTGGCGCGGAGATGCGGCTGGCATGGTTGGCATTCCTAGGAGCAGAGATGTGGCCGGCATGGCATGCCTTTGGCACAGTGGCGCGGCTGGCATGGTCGGCATGCTTTGGCGCGGAGATGTGGCTGGCATGGCATTCCTTTGGCACAGTGGTGCGGCTGGCATGGTTGGCATGCTTTGGCGCGGAGATATGGCTGGCTTGGCATGCATTTGGAACAGTGGTGCGGATGGCATGGTTGGCATGCTTTGGCGAGGAGATGTGGCTGGCATGGCATGCCTTTGGCATAGTGGTGCGGCTGGCATAGTTGTCATGCTTTGGCGCGAAGATGTGGCTGGCATGGCATGCCTTTGGCACAGTGGTGCGGCTGGCATGGTTGGCATGCTTTGGCGCAGAGATGATGCCGGTCAATACTGAGGGTTCTGCCGTGGAACATGACACATATATAAAAAAAGGTACCGTGATAAATTTCTCACAGGCGTATTGAAAGACTCAATAAATGCGCTAGTGGAGACATTAGTACTCAAGCTCTGTTTCTTTTCAGAGTGACGTCAGTGTTTGACTAAGGTTTTACGATTTTAACCCTAAGATAAAAACCACCATCAACAACGTCAATAGCAAGTCATTTGGATCTTATTCCAACCAGCAAAGGAAGAATATGTTTGGTAACCACTCTAATAAATCTTGCTTCAAGATTTAGATGAGTCATTTAAAAAGTCTATTATGTTTAATCTAATAAACTCCTTTGTCTGGTTAGATCAATCTAACTTTAACTATCGAAATAAAGTATAGATTCGCACTCAATCAATATAAATCTTAAAGAGAAATATAGGGAATGTCGATCTCACGCAACTAATCAATCAAATCTATCAAAGATAAACTGATTCTAGTTGGTTCCAAGCCGATCAAGGTTTGTGCACAATTCACAAGTACGAAAACTAATAAGAATTTCTTCGTCTTCAAATCTTCTTTTATCTTTAATAACCTTCACAACACCACCTGAATCTCTTGTGATCAATCACGCACATAACGAAGTCTGTTAACAATGGATTATCACAAGATGTCTTTAGATCTAACAACAGTTCTAAAGATCCGGTCGATACTCTGATCTAGTTTGAGTGAATCTTATATCAGAAGAGAAGATTCTCAAGCATAAACAAACTAGGTGCAATCAAAATTTCAACAACCGTTAGTCAATCAAATCAATTGAAAACTAATAACACTGCAATTATCTAGTTTCCCACCAACGGTACTCGTAGAGATTCTTGATCCCATAGAAGTCTTTAAACGAGCGGTCGTAAGAGATTTCACCTAATTAGGATACTTTACTCTCCGAATAGACGGCTCCACCAGAAACTAAAAGAAATGAAGTTTTCCTGGCTCTTAGGATAGTTTGCTAGAAATGAAAGTATAGGTATTTATAGACCAAGGATGTTTGGACACCAAGGAATTTCCTAAACTGGAAATATTCTCAATATATACAATGAATGGAAAAATTCGGTTTTCCTAATTCCAATAAATGCTTGTCCAATATTTCCGAAATCTCTCAATAGAAAAATCTCCAATTAGTAAATGCATGTAACTAATTTTTATTCTCTAGAGATATGCATTAATTGCTGGTAATTAAAGCATATAAAATCTAAAACCTTAATTAAAAGATTCTTAATTTATTTCGGCACATGATCACCTTGAGTACTAATGAATATCTTTGAACAATAAATGATAAGAGTTATTGCTCGTGTTCAAAGTATGTTGACATCTTTTCACTGCAAATCCTTATTTCATATTTACATGGATTTGTATTCCTGGAATCGGTTATACCACACTTCCAAACAAGTTTAGAATTGGTTCGCCTGTTTTCCAAGACTACTATATGATTGATCAAATACCAAATCACATACATGGGTTCGATCGTTTCTATCAATCACTAGGATCGGTTATACCTAAATATGGAAACACTTGTGATCAGTCACACTATTCACTAAGATCGATTACACCAGTTACAAGGATCGGTTCCATCTATACATGGTATTACTTGTGATCGGTCACACCAGTTACCAGGACCAGTTACACCAATTACAAGGATTGGTCACACCAATTACTAGGATCGATCACACCAATTACAAGGATCGATCATACCATCACATGGTGATTACTTAGGATCGGTTACACCAATTATCAAAACTAGTCATACCAAATTATAAGTCTAGGCATTGTGATTAGTTATACCAAGATACATAACCTAAGTTAAGATCGGTTCAACTAACTCACACATATTGGACATCAAAATATTTGCAATGAATAGACGGACCAATAATCCTATTGATTTCCCTTTCGATTCATGAAACAAGTTCATGAATGTACTTCCTTTAAACAAATATAAAACATTGTTTCCTATGATGAAATCTTCACCATAATCTATTCACATAATCATAACAATATATACAAGATTATGTCGATGTAATATCTATGAAGTTCAAAAGATAAGCGTTATACTTCATAGTCTAATTCCTTAATACTATGATCACACTATTATGATCATGTCACATCACTAGAGTAATATACAATATGTACAGTATATACAGCTTCGCAGTTATGTTTTCAATATACCACGACTTGAAAGATATGTTAGGTGTGAAACAATTCAAGTTAATATTAGTATCCTCAAGTGGAAGGATGATGTCGTCGTTGTAGTTCGTTACTTCTTCACATTCTTCAGGTCTTCGGAGTAATACTTGTATATCTCAACATTCCTAGACTTTCTAGTTTAACCTAAACGAAGTTGAATCTAGTATTTAATCAAGCGACTCTAGATGAGTTTTGATACTAAAATATGACAACCAAACTTGACATACCAACGCTTGGTGAGTTCAACCGAGCTATGCTGTAACACCTTTTGATGTATTCGAATCGAAATGCTAAATCTCTTCATCTGCCGTTTTTGGGATTCCCCGTGCGCTCATAATAGAAATCTTTGACTCTCTTCCAAAACAAAGAATACATTTCATCAAGGAGTTTGTGGAAGACGGGAATGAACATTTTTGCATTCCCGCGCCATTTTCCGAGATCTATTTGAGAAGTAGATCAAGTAGGAGTTTCTAAAAGTTGCAAGTTTGGGGAAAAATGTGCTTAAAAAAGAGGTTGTCCTTATATAGTTGAAGACGCAACAACAATTTATTTTGAAAGGAATCTATTAGAGAATGGCTCGGTTGAACCCACCAAGCGTTGGTATGTCAAGTTCGGTTGTCATATTTTAGTATCAAAATTCATATAGAGTCGCTTGATTCAAATAGGTTAGACTAAAAAGTCTAGGAATGTTGAGACATACAAGTATTACTCCGAATACCTGAAGAATGAGAAGAAGTAACGACTATAATGACGACATCATCCTTCCACTTGAGGTCAATTATATTGACTTGATCTTATTTCCATTCCTAACGTATCTTTCAACTCGTGCTATATTGAAAACATAAAATGTGAAGCTGTATATATTGTATATAATATTCTAGTGATGAGACTTGGTCATAATAGTTGATCAAAGTGTCAAGGAAAACATATTACGAAATATAAACGCATAACTTTTGGAACTTCGTAAATACGACATCGACATAATCTATTGTATATATTTATTTGATTATGTGTGCATTATATAAGCATGATTTCATCCGAGAAAACTATGTATCTTTACATGAGTTGAAGGAAGTATATGTATGAACTTGTTTTCATAATCAGAAGGGAAATCATGATTGGTCTTGATATTCTTTGAATATCTTGTTGGATGACCAATGGAAGATGACTTCGGTAGAACCTATCTTAACTTTGTTGAGACTTGAGGTATAATCGGTCATTGCCTATATAATGTAGCTATTTGTCATCGGTCATAAGCTATATTATAAATCAAGGTATAACCGATCACAAGTTATATTGGAATGCAAGTTGTAACCAGTCATAAGTTACTTTGGAAACCAAGGTATAACCGGTCACAAGATGAATTTGGAAGTTAGTTGTAATCGATCAAAAGCTACCTTTGGGAAGAAAGTTGTAACCGATCACAAGTTAACTCGCGAAGAAAGGTGTAACCAGACAAAGGCTACTTTGTGATCAAGGTGTAACCGATTACGGACTGTATTGGGAATCATGTTATAACCGCTCACAACATATTTTGGAGTGATGGTTTAATCGGTCCCATGTACAAAACCAATAACCATGGTTCACATATTTCTTCATGGTGTGTGTGAATTAGGGTTTTGGGTTTGTCAAGTTGAGAAACTTCCGGATGTCGACATATTTGAACATGTAAATAACTCTTATCATTTATTGTTCAAACATATTCCTTTATACTCCAGGTGATCTCTGGTACGAAAAATTGAAAAGCAATTAATTATGATTCTCATCATATATGTTTTAATTACCAGCAATTAAAGCATAACCTCTGGAAAATATTACCCCCTCTGTCATTTTTTATCTATCCTAATTTCTACTTTGGTCTGTCCCTTTTATCTGTCTGTTCTGTTTATAGACATACTTTTCTCTTGAACTATCAAATATACCCTTTATTTTTAATAATCATAAAATCATTTTTAATATCAAAATCTTAAATTATATCACCATATATAAGGAAAAAAACTTACTCAATATCTTTGTATTAATTGTCATTCTTTTTTTAAATAAAAATATTTATGGATAGTTATAAAAATCCTAATAAAACTTCACTTATTTCTTAAATTGTGGATTCCATAATAAAAGCAATATAAATTTGCTTTTATTTTCTTAAAATATTTCCTAAAATAATAATACTACCAAATTTAAGCTAATAATTTAGTTTTGGTAATAATGTAACATTAAATAGGCTAGTTAAGGGCTAGTCATGATATTTTATAGGATTTCCTTAATATCTTGACAAAGTCAAAGTGTACTCTTAATTTAGGACGTCGTGAGTATTAGTTAATGTGCTAGACTAATAACAGAATTTTTTCCATGAGATTTTTCGGAAATGTTGGCTAACATTAACTGGAAATAGGAGAACTGAATTTAGGTACTTTGATGCATATCTTGAGAATATTTTCGGTTTTGGAATTTCTTTGTTTTCCGAACAACCTTGGTTTATAAATACTTGAGTTTGCATTTCTTGCAAACTATCCTAAGAGCTAGGCAAACTTCATTTCTTGTATTTTCTGGTGTAGACGTCTATTCGGAGAGGAAAGTACCCTAATTAGGCGAAATCTCTTACGACCGCTTGTTTAAAGACTTATGTGGGATCAAGAAGCTCTACGAGTACCGTTGGTGGGAAACTAGATAATTACAGTGTTATTAGTTTTCGATTATTGATTTGATTGACTAACGGTTGTTGTAACTTTGATTAAACCTATTTTGTTTATTCTTGAGAACCCTTCTCTTCTGATATAAGGCTCACTCAAACTAGATCAAAGTATCGAAGGGATCTTTAGAACCATATTCGGATCTAAAGACATCTTGTGATAATCCATTGTTAATATACTTTGTTCTGTGCGTGATTGATCACAAGGGGATTCAAGTGTTGTTGTGCAAATATTTTAAGGCAATAGAATATTTGAAGATGAAGAGGAATTCTTATTGGTTTTCGTATATTGTGGATTTAGTGCACAAACCTTGACCGGATGGGATCCAACTAGGATCGGCTTATCTTTGATAGACTTGATTGATTAGTTGCGCAAGATCGGCATCGCTTTATAGTTTCTCTTTGAGATATATATTGATTGATTGCGAATCTAGAACTTGATTATTTCGATAATCAATATTTAGATTGATCTAACCAGACAAAAGAGTTTATTAGATTAAACATAAGAGCCTTTGCCAACAACTCATCAAATATCTTTAGCAAGACTGATTAGAGTGGTTACCAAACAAATTATTCCTTTGTTGTCTGGAATATGATCCAAAGGACTTGCTATTCACGTGCGTGACTCTAGAAGTCGAAGGCGCAGGGATACTGAGGGAACTAAGTAGCTAGGGGTAGTATGCTTGGTCTCAACTATACGAAGTTGGTATTAGATTTTTCATAGCGGCTTAATTCTGAGAGTATTCAAAACTGGACTAGGTCCCAGGGTTTTTCTGCATTTGCGGTTTCCTCGTTAACAAAATCTTGTTGTGCCTTTTACTTTACTATTCATCAATTATATTTGATTTATATAATTTAAAGTAAATTGCACTTGTATGTTAATTCTGTAACACTTGATATTGATCCTGTAGAGTTTCGGTTATTACCGAACCTATTATCAAGTGCACATTTTGTTTTCGTGTTGTCTCGATCTTGTATCCATAGTCAATCACACAAGTGACCTTGTTGTTGTATTGTCTCGATCTTGTATCCATAGACGATCACACAAAGTGTGAACCGAAATTGTTGTATTTTTCCGACTCTGTACATAGACGATCACATTCGGTAGAGGACTAATAGGTTGATAAATAAAACATTATGGTGTATTTGGGTATCGTCGTCTTTTCAATTGGTATCAGAGCAGGCAAACACGAAAATATCTAACTATATGTGTTTGGTGTGGTCCAACCTATAAGACATGAGTCAGAATAAAGGAAAAGGAAAACCTAAAAAGGACTTAGTTAACGTATCTCAAGAGTTTGAAAGTTTTGATCTTAAAAAATGTTTCAAAGGGACATGTGCATCGAGCTCTACCTGCTCAGTTGAAGATATTTTTGAACATTCTCAAGATGAGATTAAGTTAAGTCCTGTACTGATGATCAATGACCTTGATTCTGAAAAACCTTCCGTAGGAGATGAAAAGTTTGTTGATCATGTGAGTGTAAAAAATTCTGAGCTACAAGTGCTAAATTTTTTTTCTATCTTGTACAACTGAACTCACCCTTGGACTAGTAAGAGAAGGAAAACTTCTAGAATATTTAAGTTGTTTGCAAGATGAAAATGAACAATTTGTTCGTGATCTTTCCTCCTTGACAACGAATTAGATTCTCTCAAGAATACATCTTCCTTGAAGATTCAATCTTTGGAAGAGAAACTTGTCGAATCTGAAGCAACGATTAACTCTCAACAAAATAATTTTGAAGAGAAGGAAGGTACATATCTCTCACGAGAAAAATGCCTTGAGGATGATCTAGCTTGTGCTCGTGATAAAATCAAGATATTGGAAGAAGAAAATTTGAATTTGAAAAAGCGCATTGATAGCTCAAACAATATAACCTCAATGCTAGAAGAAAGTATAAATCATCGTGATACACGAGGATTCGCTTATAAGGGAATAAATGTTTCAATTTGTCAAATCTACAAATTCTTCTCAACCAGAGGCTTCCACTGATGGAACAGATGATTTTATTTCTTGTAAAGAAGTAAAGCATGTCAAGCCTAGGAATTGTGTTCAACCAGACTCGTCAAGTGTAGCCCATCAAAGAAAGCACTGCTGCTAATGTCAATAAAGCAACAACGTTGAACAAAGATAAGAAGAATAAAAAACTAATCAAGCTACAATACAAGTAGATCCACATAAAGGCAACATTAAAACACATGCTCCTTATGTTACTGAGCATTGTTATTTCCGTGGTAATAAATGACACTTGCAATGGGGATGCAAAGTTCGTAAGATGCAAGATGCACTTTCTTTTGTATCAAACGAATTGGATAAGTTGCTCCCCGAAAGAACTCAGATCACTATTGTCCTAAGTTGAGGCAAAATAATTATTATAATGATAGTTCACGTTTTTCCTATCGTTCCAAAAGTCCATCTCATAAAAGATCCGATTATGAAAAGAGAGATGACTTTGTAAATGCTAAGACAAGATCTGATGTTCCAAATTGGAGAAAGGATGTTTCGCAAAGTATCCAAAAGGGCAATGGTCCTAATGGTATGAAGGAGAAATCCGCTCCTGTGAAACCCATCTATAAATGGGTCCCGAAATCCTCCATAGCCAAGAAGGGACCAAAAGTTAGTCACAAGAATGACACTCAATTGATAAATGTTGGTAACAATGTTTTTGAGAGTCTTCTTGAAAGAATAAGGAAAGACATCTTGTTTTCTAAAGTCCCTTGTACGAATGAACTTTGTGATAATGACACTCTTCATCACAAGTCAAATAATAAATACAAGAGATGGAACAATAGAAAGCAAATCAAGCAAGAGGTCAAGAATGATGATTCTCTCTTAGTCACTTATGACGAACAAGACAAGGATCAACTCAACACAACCTAGTTATGTTGGAATGCGCATACTCACCTTTGTGCTCAATCTTTTGAAAGGTGATAAATCACATGAAACTGAGCACATGACCTCTCGGTTATTATATGACTAATTAACATCTTCAGGGAGTTTTTTCTCTTCTTAACTCATATCTTCTCTATCTATATTTGATATTTTGATAGAAATAGTAATTTTGAATTTATGGTGTTGATATTTACTGATCATATAACGTGTAGCTCTTGTTTATACGGTTAAAACGAGCCAAAAATCACTGAATTCGGACATCGTATGCAAAAGTTATGCCTAAAATAGTTTTGTGTATGAATTCAAGGTGTAACCTGTTACAATCTAACCTAGGGATTAGGGTTTGCCAAGATGAGTAAGCTAGATATATGAGATAAATGTCGGTTTTCGTTAACCTTATTTTCAATCTCCCTTATGATTTGTGTGGCTTTTTGATTTAGCGGGATTAAGTTCTATCCCATGTTGGTAGGCTTTATCAAAGGATCATAAAGTGTTCCGATGTTGATAATCAATTTATATTTACATAAGTTGTGTTTAGCATAAAATATGTGTTTCGGGTTTTCACTTTCGCTATTGACACGCATTAGTTAAAACCGATTCAATCTTTCCATGGTAAAGGTTGCTTTTGTTGTGGTTGTTTTGTTCCTACGAGAGGATGACAAAAAACAGGGGGAGAGTTCTTATTTGAACTTGTGCTTAATGATATATTTTTCTGGGAAGAAGTGGCTGCAGAAATTGAGGTAACGATTTTATTTGTTAGTTAATCATTTTTCCTGTTTAAGAAAAGCATGTTTATTTTGCATATATTTTGCTTTGGCTTAACAAAATTTCGGTACAATTTATATGTTCCATTTTTGTGTATGGATTGCTTTATATGATTCAATTGTTTCCGGTTAAGAAAAACTGTGTCAATTTATTAGCTTATGATTTAGTATCTTCTTTATTGATAGGCAAGTGTTTTTGCTTACCCAAATTCGGTACAATTGCAGTGATGTAATGTTTGTATTTGTTTCAATTGCTTTCGGTTAAGAAAAAAATTGCAAGTCAATTTATTTTGGCGTGTATCTATTGTTTTTCGCTTAACAAAATTATGGGGTGATTTGTTTAGTCCATCTGATTCCGGATAAGAGAAACTAAGTTAATTCTTATCTTAGTTAGACTTATCAATTGGAGGATTTGGTTATTCAAATCTGATCGAATGCCTTGACAAGAAAAACTAGTTAACTAACCTAGTATTTGTATTATCTAAAGGGAAAGGTCTAAGTTATTTTCTGAAATAATTAGTGCCCGGTGAGAAAAATAGAGTTAATTCTGATCTTTATTTTGGTATTGTCGAAACAAGCGATTGTACATACGCAATCGGTTCAACAATAAAATTTGAGTATCTTAATTGATTTGTTGGACTATAAGGAATATTTCTCCGGGCAATTGTTTCCTTGATAACATATTGAAACTAAATTATTCTTGTAGTTTCGGTTTTAATATTGGTTATCTAAAATGGTAGGTGAAACCTTCGTGCTTAACTCTTTAGGCTATACAAGTCTTATAGATTTGCAAGATCCTTTCGGTTTGTCCTTTATTTTCTCGAACATTTGTCATCTTGACAAAAAGGGGGAGAAATATATGGAGTAAACAAGTGATTTTTAATCACTAGGAAAGGATAATTGTGCTTAAACGTTATATCTAACGAAAGAGTAAAGCATGGACTAAGGGGGAGAAACATATCATCATGATGTGTAATATTTTTGACTACAAAAGGGGAATAACAAAGATGTTCGGATTGAATATTTACCTATCTTTCCTTTAGAGGGAGTAAAAGCTTTTGTTATTCAAATGTCAAAATCGACATTTATTTATTGAATATATGCAGGTTATTGTGTTGTTGAAACTTGGAATCAAGCGTATGGAGAATGAGTTATTTTGTAATTTGTTTAGCTCCATATGTAATAAGAATTTTGACGCTAAAATTGACAAAGGGGTAGATTGTTAGAGAATAGCTCGGTTGAACCCACCAAGCGTTGGTATGTCAAGTTTGGTTGTCATATTTTAGTATCAAAACTCATATAGAGTCGCTTGATTAAATACTAGAGTCAACTTAGTTTAGGTTAGACTAGAAAGTCTAGGAATGTTGAGACATGCGTATTACTCCGAAGACCTTAAGAATGAGAAGAATTAGCGACTACAACGACGACATCATCCTTCCACTTAAAGTTAGTAATATTGACTTGATCTTGTTTTCATTCCTTAAGTATCTTTCCAGTCGTGCTATATTGAAAACATAACATGTGAAGATGTATATATTGTATATAATACTCTAGTGATGAGACTTGGTCATAATAGTATGATCAAAGTGTCAAGGAAAACATATTAAGAAGTATTAACGCTTATCTTTTAGAAATTCGTAAATACGACATCGACATAATCTATTGTATGTATTTATTTGATTAATCTATTATATATTTATTTCAAAGATCAAGGTGAGGAGATCTATTTGCAATAGAAAAAGTGGCAAACCTCGCAAATTCGAAATTACGACTCCCAAAAAGAAACCTAGATTCTTAACCACCTCTCAAGAACAATCTTCAATATATCAATTAAGATCAGTTTTCAGATATCATCTTGAGGAATCACAAAGTCTGAGATGAAGAGAACTTTGTGATTTTTGTCTATCTTTCCTGAAAGAGATTACGAAGATCTCGATAACAGAAAAGCAAGATCAGGATACACGAATTATTAAGGTAAAAATTGTGACTCGGATTCACGAATCACCAAAGAGAAGTCTTTTAGTCGTAGAACTAATTATGTTTTTCAGAGGAAACCTAGGTCTATAAAGGAAGACTCTATAATCAACTAGGACATAAATTGTCATGGATTGATTTTTCTAGTTGAAACCATCTCTATTTATAGATTTTCAAAGACCAGGGGTGCTCAAAATTCAAGCTAAGATAAATTTGGAATCAAGCAGAAACTTTAGGTCTTGAAAATACAATAGAATAATAAACACAAGGATCCGGTTCTAGAACCGTGTATAATTATTGTTCGGTTTGGAAAATATGCTGAAGAACTAAAATATGTTGACATTCAATTAAACACCTAATAATTTAATCATGATGTACACACATCAGTGGTTGAGTGATCAATGGAGTCTTAGAAGTGTTTAAGAGAGTTCTAGTAATGCTAAATATATTTTAGAAATAAGTTTTTGAGCATATACTAAAAACTAAACTAGGATAGTTGGTACAATGGCTCGTGAACCGTTAGGATTGTTCACAACTCAGGTGCAATGGTTCGAGAACCGGGTTCACCAACCCTACAAGACAACCGAACTCAGTTGAACACGGTTTGTGAACCGAGTTCGTCAGCTGTTAGCCTATAATACCAACTTTCAAAATTCAGTTCACAATGATTCATGAATTGTATCTAACTGAACTTATGGCTTGAAAACTGGTTCTCCAACCTTCCTGTATTTCTGAAACTAAGATATCTATGATTTTCGAACTGGTTCACCAACCTACCCAGAGTACAAATATCTGAAAGTTCAATATTTCTCTCTTTTGATGTTTGAAACATTCCCGCGTAATGTGTGGTAAATTCTCAATTGACCCACAAATTAATTCACACAATAAATTATTTAGAATTAATATTTTCAAGGATGTTGAACATATTTGCTTAGAACCATATTTCGATATTTTTAACAAGACAAGTTTGACTCGAAATGTCTTCTTTGTAAATCTACTAGAACTCGTACGACATCGTCTCAAAAAGATAGAATGGTAAGATTATTTTTTTATTTATAGGAAAGACATATTTCATTGAAAGTATTAAGCAGTAATAGCATTTGAGTCTTTTTTCAAGTCCTCTAACAAAAACATTGGAGAAAAAGACCATTCCCCTATTTGAGAATGTAATCTCTTTTTCCAAGTCCTCTAACAAAAACATTGGAGCAAAAGACCATTCCCCTATTTGAGAATGTAATCTAGCATGTTTAGCTAGAGTATCTGCACATGAGTTTGAAGATATCTTGACAGAGGTACATATCCACTTATTAATAGAATTTAATCTAATTAGACAGTCTTGGACAACATTACTACTAGTCCAACTAATACTACTTAAAGAGCCATTTGTGGCAGACACAATATTAATATTATCAGACTCCGGCTACAACTGCTGAATTCTTTTAGCTATTGCCCATTCCACTGCTTCAAGACATGTTAAGGCTTCAACCTGTTCTTCATCCATGGCAGCTACTGTGATCCCTTTGGCAGATTCAAATGTACCTGCACAGTCCCTCAATATCAGTCCAATGCCAGCAATATTAATGTGTGCATTTTCATCAAAAGATGCATCTGCATTTATTTTTTTCCAACCACTTTTTGGACATTTCCAGCATTCTGGAGTTTTCACTATATGTGATCTTTGCATTGATGAAGTATCAATGAAAGATTCCCATTCTATAATGTTCTTTTGCACCAAAGCAATGATATTATGAAGGTTTACCTGGACTTTATCAAACACAACTGTACATATGTACTTCCAAATATTACACATGCTTATGCAGATAAATCTCAAAGATTTTTGATAAGAATCACAGTAAAAATTATTATCAGTAAAACAGTTGGTAATCTAAGTATTGAAATTGCAGTTTATAGCTTGGGCAAAAAGAACATTATCTAAAGCAAACCAAATTCTATGCACCATCCGGCAGTCATTAAAAATGTGTTGAACTGTTTTCTCCGTAGTGCCACATAAAGGGAAAGACTTATCAAAGTTACTAATATGTCTTCCTATCCTATTTCTAACACACACAGTTTTGGATGCATTTACACATAAAAAAAAAGGATTTTGGGTGGTAGGTTCATTTTCCAAAGTCTTTTCCAGGGAAACATATTTAGGTTACTAGTGACAGTTGTGGGATCAACATCTCTAATTGTATTGTAAGTTGATTTAACAGTGAAATCACCATTCTTGCTTCTAGTCCATCTTATTTTGTCCTTTCCATACAATGAAATTCTAATCCAGCAAATCAGAGACACAATATGAGCATCATACAAAGTGTTTAACAAATAAACATTCCACCATTTGGTATCAGTATCTATTAATCGATTAACAATATTAAGACTATTGGATTGGAAAGTAGATGGAAAGTATTCATTATAGCCTGGAACCCAAATATCTCTCCATATAAATACAGTTTCACTTGTACCTATTTCCCAACAATGGTTCATTCTAATAGTATATTAACCTTGATTGATACCCTTCCATATCCATGACCCATTTGGAGTAATATGATATTTAAGAGGATTCATATCTAGAAAGTATTTGTGCTCCATAATTTGAGCCCATAAAGAATCATATTCTTTATCTAATCTCCCGGCTAATTTATCTAAGAGAGCCTTATTGAAATATCAGACTTCCTAATGTTTAAACCTCCTACATGTTTAAAAGCAGCTATGTTATCCTAATTTTTCATGAATCCACCTCTACTGACTTCTTTTTTTCCCCACCAGAATCTTCTTTAAATTGCATCCATCTTGTCAGTTAGCTCCTTTGGCATATGAAAAACTGCCATTTGATGAGTATCCAAAGAACCTAGAGTAGTTTGGATTAGCTTCTTTAAATTGTTCCTTTGTCAGTTAGCTTCTTTAAATTGTTCTCAGTCTTGGGGGTAAAAGCTAAACCAGATTTCTCACAGTTAATGGCTTATCCAGAAATGGCAGAAAAACTGGTAATGATGCCTTTAAGATTTTGAACTTCAGCTGAGTTTTCCTTACAGAAGATAAGGCAATCATCAGCAAAGAAAAGATGGGAAATAGCAGGAGCAGTTTTAGAAACTTTTAAACCATGGATTTTGTTGTCATGCTGACCTTGAATAACTGCTCTAGAAAGAGCATCCATACATAAGATAAAGAGATATGGAGACAAGGGATCTCCTTGTCTCAAACCTCTTTGAGGGAAAAACAACTCACCTGGAGATTCATTTAACAAAATGGAGGTAGAAACAATAGAAATGCATTGGTAAATCATATTACAGAAATCATTATGAAATCCATATTTCTTGAGACACTTAATGATGAAAGACCACTTTATCCAATCAAATTCTTTAGACATATCTAGCTTAAGGGCAAGAAACCCTTTCTTAGATCTAATTTTCTTCATAGTATTTACCAATTCATGAGCAATGACAATGTTGTCTGTTATCACTCTTCCCTGAAAGAAAGCAGCTTGATAAGGAGAAATAAGTTTGTTTGAAATGGGTTTCATCCTAGAGGACAAGATTTTGGATATAATCTTGTAGGAGGTATTGCAGAGACTTATAGGTCTAAAGTCAGCTGCAGTTTTAGGACAAGTAATCTTAGGAATCAAGGAGAGAAAATTGTGATTGGATTCTTTAAGGATATACTTGGAATGACAAAAAAGCTAGAACCATTCTTAGGGGAGCTGATCCTTGTATGAGGTGCAACAAGGTTTATCGATCCTATGGCCATGTGCAACACGTTTTTAGGCAAAGGGGAACCGATCCTATGGACATGTGCAACACATATAAGTTAGATACCATATATATGTGGGGAACCGATCTTATTACCTAGTCAACCGAATTTTGGAAAGCTAGTGTGACTATGCACAGTACTCACATGGAGGTAGAACCGAAACTTTTTTTGGTGCAACCGTTAAACCCATGATTGTGATTGAATATTTGTTTGATCAATCACATAGTTCTTGAAAGTCAGATGAACCAATTCTAAACTTTTTTGGAAATGTGGAAAATCGGTTTCAAGGTTGTAAGTGTGAAAGAGAACTTACAAAGTAAGGATATCGACATACTTTGAACACGTGTTGTGAATGTTTATTTCTTTAATTGTTCAAAGTTATTCCTTAATAGCTAAAGGAAGAAAATCACAGCATCGAAACATAAGTAAGTTAAGAATCTTTTAATTAAGGTTATTAATTTCATTTTGTAGGGAAATATAAGAATTAGTAATGTGCATTTACTAATTAGATTTTCCGAGAGATTTCAATCATTATTTTTGGACAGAGCATTTCCAGGAATTATGGAAATCGAATTTGTGCTTTAATGAATATCTGAAGAATATTTTCGTTTTTGGAAATTCCTTGGTGTCCAAACTTTCTTGTCTATAAATACTTGAATTTTTCCTTTCTAGCAAACTAATCCTTCGTAACAACAGACTTCTTCTTTTGTTGTTGTTATTGGTGTAGCCGCCTATTTGGAGAGAAGAGTAACCTAATTAGGCGAAATCTCTTATGACCGCTCGTTTTAAAGTCTTCTTTGGGATTGAGAAGCTCTAGCGTGTACCGCTGGTGGGAAACTAGATAATATTGGTTTATCTTTTGTTTTCGATTGATTTGATTGACTAACGGTGGTTGAAATCTGATTGCACCTGGTTTGTTTATGCTTAAGGATCTTCTCTTATGATATAAGATTCACTCAAACTAGTTTAGAGTTTCAACAGGGATCTTTACACTGTTGTTGGTTATAAAGACGATCTTGTTATAATCCATTGTTAACAGACTCCGTTCTGTGCGTGATTGATCACAAGAGATTTAAGTGATTGTGTACAGGTTTTTATTGAAGATTTAAGAATATTTGAAGACAAAGAAGATATTGAAGATATGACTTGGGTTTTATAATCTTTGGTGTGCACAATACTTGTTTCGGTAAAATAGGATCCAATTAATATTTGGTTTATCCTTGTGGTAGATTGGATGGATTAATTGAGTAGATCGGCATCAATACAATTATTTGGATTAAGAGTGTTGTTGGCTTAATCTTAAACGATTACTTAAGTAATTGAACATAAGATAGATCTAAGGACCTGACGAAGGAGTTTATATTAAGATAAACGGAAGAGCCTTTGTCCGACTAATATCACTTGGTTGAATAGAGTTGATACCAAACAGATTTGTTGTTCCTTTACTGTTTGGAATATGAACCAAAGGAATTGTTCCAAGTACGTGACTTATTTATAAGTTGGAGGCGTGGGAATACAGACGGAACTAGGTGAACTATAGGTTTAGTTGCTTGGTCTCAAGTATGCGAAGTTAGGTGTAATTTTGTGTAGCGGCTTAATCCTGAGAGTATTCAATTCTGGACAAGGTCTCGAGGTTTTTCTGCATTTGCGGTTTCGTCGTTAACAAAATCTTGATGTGTCATTTACTTTATATTTCCGCATTATAATTGTTTTATTATAATTAAAGTAAATCGCGCAAACGTTAATTCCTATTTACTTGATAAGCAATCCTATTGTGTTTGGTTAAGTACGAACCTTTGTATCAAGTAAACATACTTCGTTGTTGCATTGTCTCGATCTCGTATCCATAGACGATCACACGAAGTGTGAACCGATTAGTTGTATTGTCTCGACTCAGTCCATAGACAATCACTTTCGGAGAAAGGATTTATAGGTAGGAAAAGTTTTAGCTTGTGGTATATTTGACTACCCTCACCTTTTAAAGATCATGTACTTTCGTGGTATCCACGATACAATGTAATTGGGGGATTCGGCTACTGTCAACGTACCAATGAGTACAAGGTTCTTCGAATTCACATGTATGGTAAAGTTCAAATACACACTCTAGGACACAAGAAGGGATGGAGGAACATATCAGGGGATATTCCTTATACTTTTCGGAGTTCAGGTGTGTACGCACATGGTTGTATTTTTTGGAAGGATTGTTGTCAGTAGGATAGTGGCATAGTTTCTTTCAATTTAGACACTGAGACATTTCATCAACATTCGCGACCCCCGCATCATATTCCTTGGAGTGAATTCCCATCACTTGGGATGGTTATGTTCGGAGTTCTCCTTTTATTTTACTACATCCATGAGGGGATTAATCAGCCTCGGATAGATTTCTGGGCACCTATTTCCAAAAAAAATATTCATACATGGGCACCTGGCGGGGAATGGAATTGGAATCATAAGATAAGCATTTTCTTGGAAAATGATGAGGATGAAGGGTGGCCGACCTATTACCAAATAGCTTTTGGAAAAAACAAGGACCTCCTATTGTGGCAGAATGGGCGTTTATTGCGTTACAATGCACTCACCAGAACTTGGAAGGAAATTTGGGGGACACTACTGTGGGAAACAAGCATGGTTGCAATTATTCCTCATATGAGGAGCGCTGTCTCGTTGAAGAATTTTGGTGGACAATCGGAAACATGTACTCATGATGTCCATGCCGCCACTAATATGTAGCTTTTTTTCTTGTAGTTGTGTTTTTTTTTTTTTTTTGGTGTTTGGATTATTTTCTTTGTTGAAATGTACAATTTAGATTGGGTCATTGTTTAACTAGCCAACCTTTGGTTTTTTTTTTTTTTTGAGTTACACCTATGGTCCAGCCGTCCGGGCCACCCCAACCGACCTAGGTAATTAGTCGAAAAGTAGAAAAATAATTTGGGTATTTCCTAAGAGATCATGATTTATTTTAGTTTGTTATGTTCGGAATGTATATTAGATTAAAAAGGAAATTCGATAAACATGAAAATATTCATTCCATATCTCATTATATTGCTACAATATCTCATTTTTTTAGTACTATGGAAATTGAAATATTCGGTGTAAATACCAAAGAATTTAAGATAATGATGGAAAACCTAAAAAATTAACCAACATGTGTATTGGATGTCTATATATATATATATATATATATATGAGCTTTACTCGTATCTGCTTGTAGCATTCTACAATAAGAAAATCCTAAAAGATTGTAATTTTTTTTTTGATAATCTTTCATCATTATAATAGTGATGGATATGTTGCTGGAATTAACTACCGAGATACTTCAGCGCATCCAAACTGCAGAAAGCCTTTTAGCAAGAAAATGTGTATGCAAAGAATGGAATACTATCCTTGGGGACAAAAGAATTGGATTCCTTTTTGGTGTCACACAAAGAATGGGGAAAGATAAAGTTACCCAACTCTTTTATAGAGAGGAAGATTTCAGCCGAATAGATATCATAACAGCCAACAATCACGACGCCCCGAATGATGGAACCCATGATGATTGGACTATGTTGCACCCAATAGTTGGATCTTGCAATGGTCTGTTATGTTTTTATGCTTCACACCACGGCATACAAGATCCTGTATATATTATGAATCCAGAAACTGGTGAGCACCTCCATCTGCCACAACTATGCACCCCAATTGCACCGGATAGAAGTACTTTTGTGGTATCTACGATACAACGTAATTGGGGGTTTCGGCTACTGTCAGCGTACCAATGAGTACAAGGTAGTTAGAACTCACATGGATGGTAAAGTTCAAATACACAATCTAGGAGACAAGAGGGGATGTAGGAACATAGGGAGATTCCTTATACTTTTCGGAGTTCAGGTGTATACGTACATGGTTGTATTTTTTTGAAGGATTGTTTTCAGCAGGATATTGGCATAATATCTTTCAATTTGGACACTGATACGTTCCATCAACTTTTTCCACCCCTGCATCATATTCCTGGGAGTAAATTTTGGATAAATACTTACCCATCACTTGGGATGGTCATGTTCGGAGTTCACATTTTTTTTACTACATCCATGAGGGGATTGATCGGCCCCGGATAGATTTCTGGGCTCCCATTTCCGAAGAAAATGTTCATACATGGGCACCTGGCGAGGAATGAAATTGGAATTATAAGATAAGCATTTTCTTTGAAGAGCATGAATGGCCGACTTATAACCCGATAGCCTTTGTAAATAACAAGGACCTCTTATTTTGGCAGAATAGGCGTTTATTGAGTTACAATACACTCATCAGAACTTGGACGGAAATTTGGGGACACTACCGTGGCAAACAAGGGTTGCAATTATTCCTCACATGAGGAGCGCTGTCTCGTTGAAGAATTTGGGTGGACAATCGGAAACGTGTACTCATGATGTCCATGCCACTAACACATTCCTTGGCTTATCTATGTAGCTTTTTTTCTTGTAGTTGTGTTTTTTTTTTATATTTGGATTTTTTCTATGCTGAAATGTACAATTTATTACTTGGGTTATCTCTGTTGTTTTTTTCTTGTAGTTGTGTTTTTTTTTTTGGTGTTTGGATTTTTTCTATGTTGAAATGTTCAATTTCGTGTATCAACATGATAGTGTTTCCGTTAAATGTTGGGTCATTGTTTAACTAGCCAACCTTTGGGTTTTTTCCTTTTTTGCGTAACACCTATGGTCCAGCCGGCGGGGCCACCCCAACCGACCTAGGTAATTAGTTGAAAAGTAGAAAAATTATTTGGGTATTTCCTAAGAGATCGTATATTAAATTAAAAAGGAAATTAGATAAATATGAAAATATTCATTCTATATCTCATGAGATCATGATTTATTTTAGTTTTTTATGTTTGTAATGTATATTAGATTAAAAAGGAAATTAGATAAACATGAAAATATTCATTCCGTATCTCATTATATTGCTACAATATTTGGTGTAAATACCAAAGAATAGGTGATTCAAAATAATGATGGAAAACCTAAAAAATTAGGGTTTTCCTTCAAAATATATATAAATTACACCAAGCATAGAAAAAAAATTAACATAGAGTATTAAGAGGAAAATGAGTTCTGCTAAGAGGGACTGTAGAGATAAAACTGAAAAGAGGATCCAAAAATGTCCTCGACTGATTGCTGGTCCTCGTAAATTGAGGATTATCATTACTGTGGACGGAATAACTAATGTTCCTGGTGTTCCTCTCGACGATGTAATTAGTTCTATTGTTAGTAGTGTTGAGAATGATGATGTTCCTATTTATGCTGATCTTATTCCTGGTGTTCCTCTGGACGTTGTAATTAGTAGTGTTGAGAATGCTGATGTTCCTGCTTATGCTGATGTTCCCGATGTTCCGGATATGACAGAGGATCCAAAAGTTAACAAGCATGTGGAGCCTGATGAAGCAGAAAATGGCAAATATGAGGATGACAAGGCGCCCAAGCATGCTGGTTGGAGTGATCACGTTCACCTCAACATTACGAGAAGAATTGTTTGAAGATGGGGGATGGTTCATTTGATACTTTTTTTTTGATGATAGGGTTTGATTTAACGATATCTTTTTGTTGACGCTTTGAAAGTTGTTTTCATTTCTTGTTTCGTGTGCTAATTTTGTCATTTAGAAGAAGGTGATGTTTATGAATTCTTTTATTATTTAGGTATTGGATTCATGAAATAAATCAGATAATTATTTACAAGTTCACAGACTTTACAAAATGCAATATACTCTTGCAAATTTATATATTTATGAGGTGCACATTCTTTTGGAAAAATAAATATAATTAGCTGAAAGAACGTAGGAAATGTAGAAAAATACAGTTGTTCCCCCTTGTCAACAATAAGAATCAATTTATCACATTAGGTCTGATCTTATTATCTCCTTGTCAATACTTTTAACAAAAATACGTGTTTGAACAAGTAAAGTTCTATTGAAAGTAAAGTACTGCAATACAACAATGTTAATGATAATGATCTTTCCGTGGATTTGGATGAGAACGAGGAACCAGACTAATCTGACAAAGAATCAGACTCATCTAACAAGTTATTTGCTTTTTAAATAGGGTTTTTGATGTGTGAACTTTTAGTTTACATATTTGTAAATATAAAACATTTCGTCTGACCATTTTATTTTCAGTGGTGGTTGTATTTATAAGTACTGCACTAGATGAAGGATTTTTACGCTGATAGATAGGTTGACATTTATGTGGTGAATAATAAATGATGAACATGAAAAAGGATGGGTTTAGTTTCTTTATCTTTAGTAGCTTACTGTATGATTAGAATAATAAGTTTCCTACATAGGTGGCACTAACAATTCATACGTTTCCTCCATAAACCAAGAATAATGCAGGAGACAACCAAGCTTAAAAATTATTAAGGAAAATATTATTCGAAATAGGAAAGTAATTTTTTTTATAGCCTCTTCTCGAGTTGGTTAGAGATAGGAGACTAAATTTCGAAAATTTTGGGAAACAATTTTATCATAACTGTCTATGATGTATTCTCTCATAAAATAAGGAAACTAACCATATTGGTTACATATCAAAAATTTGGAAATAAAAAAAGAAAAACACCAAAAATCTTTTGTTTGGCGGGTGATGAAAATGAATTTTACTGGGCGGGTTTATTTCAAAAGGAAAATCAATTCCCGCCTGATGGTTTGGTTAAATTCCAAAAAGAAAAAGAAAAATATGAGTTCGATCTACATTGTTACACGTTCAATTATTCATTCTCTTATGAAATCATAATTCTATTACTATCTCTAATCTTTACAAGGAACCTACCTCTTCAGACTCGATCATTGTTGTTGGTATATATTATTTCTACAACCCATTATCGAATGAATATTAAATTGATATTAGATTTTTTGTTTGATCTTATGGAATCAGATGTTAGATCTTATAGTTTTACTAGTTAAAGCATGATTAGGGTTTTTATTCTATTACTATCTCTAATCTTTACAAGGATTCTACCTCTTTAAACTCGATCTTTGTTGCTGGTAATATTTCTACAACCCATTATCGAATGAATATTAAATTTATGTTAGATTTTTTGTTTGATATCATAGAATCAGATGTTAGAACCTATAGGTTTACTAGTTAAAGCATGATTAGGGTTTTTATTCGGCTGTATCAAAGAACAAGTTAATGACAATCACGGGTTGTACGATGAGATGTGATTTCATTTTATTACAATAATAATTTTTTTAGGCTTAAGTTACATGCATCAAATATTTTAAGATTTAGGTAAGGATCTTTCATAATCATGTTACTAGTTAGGTTTTACAAAATAAAAATAAAAAAAACTTATCGATGCTAACTGTTTTCAAGGGTTTGTTTATTGTTTGGGTTGGAGTTTGATTGAGAGTTAATAACTCTAGTTTGATCGACGATGTTGTGTCAATCATAAGGCTTTTTTTTTTTTGAAAAAGGAAGGATATATTGAAGAGAAAAATAAAAAATATTTACAAATGTACAATTGAGCAATCAGCTCATCCTCAAAACTCAAACAAGAGAACAGATTACAAACCAACTATAATTTCCCATTGAAATAAAACTTGATTGACAGATAAGTTCGCAAAAGTGTCAGTGCCCGAACTCCACAAGCAAATGGTTTCCTTGATGTTCCTTTTTTACCTCCTCAATGGTTTTCATTCTTCCTCCATGAACCCTAGAATTTCTTTCCTTCCAAATCTCCCAAAAAAGAACATATGGAATGATCTGCCAAATGAAAGATTGTTTTTTCCCCACGCTTGGTATCTTCCAGCTTAGTAAAAGAAGATTGAAATTACCAGGCATTGACCAACTAACCTGAAAATAATGAATGAAGTAATTCCACAAAGATGCAGTCCAACTGCAATGCAGAAAAGATGATCCATGTGTTCATCAGCCGAGTTACAAAGAACACAACTATTTGACTGAATCTCCACTCCTCGATTATGCAGCATTGTCCTGGTTGGAATAGACTTGTGCAGCGCAGCCCAACATAAAAACTTGACTTTAGGAGGAACATGTTTACACATGTTTAGCACTGAGAAATCAGCAGTATGATCTGGAGCTGTTATCAATCGCCTGTAACAATCCTTAACAGTAAATTACCTGTGACAGTATCTTCCACCCCATTAGTCAAGACTACAGCCCTTGTGTCGTGCCTTATTTCTATAAAATCAATCCTCTCTGCAGGGTTTAGCTCTCTACTGAAAAACAGTCTCATATTAACCCCCAGAATATCCGCCACAGAAGCATCCTTTTGAGTACTCAGCTTAAACATACGAGGATATTTATCCTTTAGGGCAATCTTACCTGTCCACCAATCCCACCAAAAGCGAACTATCCTTCCATCTCCTATTTGGATAGAAGAAACGTCATAGAAATCTCGAGATTTTGCTATCTCCAAACACATACTTCTCCCCGTGACATCGTTAGTAAACAAAGGAACTAAGCACTCTTCATCAGCACCTGTTTTTTTCACAAACTATCCTCCTCCACAATGCCTGCTTCTCCCTAGCATAACGCCAATGCCATTTAGCCAACAAAGCTTTATTGACCAGTCTCAAATTTCGAATACCCAAGCCACCATTCTCTTTTAAGTTACATATCTTTAACCAAGAGACCCAACTCATCTTTCTTTGATCACCTTCTTCGCCCCATAAGAAACGTCTCATAATTATGTTCAATTCCTTCTCAACAGCCACTGGAAGAATCAGCAGAGACATAAAATAAGTGGTTATGCTCTCCAAAGCACTCCTAATCAGGGTTATTCTACCCGCTTTGTTAAGAAAAACTCTCTTCCAAGGCGCAAGTTTCTTCTTCATCTTCTGAATTACAGCATCCCAACCTTCCTTGTTTCTCCTCAAAGCTCCGATTGGCATCCCTAGATAGGTAATAGGAAGTTCATCAACCTTGCAACCTAACTCTAACGCCAAGTCGCCCACCACATCATCTGCACCTATGCTAGTGATTGGACTTTTTTCTAAATTCAATTTAAGTCCAGTAAGAACCTCAAAAATCATTAAGAGAACGAGCAAATTTATAACCTCTTTTTTGGAAGCATTAAGCATTAAAATCGTGTCGTCTACAAATTGTAGATGAGTTACCGTAGTTCCGCCTTCTTTCACTTGGAACCCAGTTATTAAACCCTTCTGCTTAGCATCACTAACTAACAAAGATAACACTTCAACCACCAACAAAAACAAGAATGGTGACAAAGTATCACCCTGCCGAACCCCTTTAGATGGCTTAATTATATCAGTAGCTGCTCCATTAAAAAACACCGAGAATTGAGCTTCAGTTACGCACCATCTAATCCACCTGATCCATCTTTCACCAAAGCCATTTTTCTGCAAAATAGTAAATAAAGAAGGCCAATTGACATTATCAAACGCCTTTTCCATGTCAATTTTACACAAAATACCCGGCTTTTTCTGTTTGATTCTACTATCAATCCATTAGTTTGCCACCAGAATACCATCCAGAATCTGTTTCTGCCTCACAAAAGCACCCTGAGAACTCGGAATAAGTTGCGGCATAACAACTTTCATCCTTTCAGCCAACACCTTAGAAATTAATTTATAAAAACTACTGATGTGGCTAATAGGCATGTAATCTTTTGTAGTTAAAGCATCTTCTTTCTTAAGAGTTAATCTGATGAAAGATGTATTCAATCTCCAATCCGCCCTACCTTCAGAA
Organism: Papaver somniferum; assembly: GCF_003573695.1. Classification (NCBI taxonomy): domain Eukaryota; kingdom Viridiplantae; phylum Streptophyta; class Magnoliopsida; order Ranunculales; family Papaveraceae; genus Papaver; species Papaver somniferum. The sequence continues at coordinate 156,405,971 of NC_039363.1, read as the reverse complement.
TGAAATTTTTTTATCGCCAGCATTAGATCACCCTTTAAAATATCCCAACATCACTTGTAAAACTCCATATTAAAACCATCCGGACCAGGTGCTTTATTTGCACCACAACATTTGATAGCTTTAAGCACCTCATCCTCCTCGAAGTCACGTTCCAGCCATACTTTTTGTGCATCATCAATAGTTTTAAAATCAAAATTATCAAAACTAGGAGACACTTAAGAAGAAGCAGTGAAAATATTAGAATAATACTGCTTGATTTCGTTTTTTATAGTATCCTGATTGAAAACATCAACTCCTCCAATCACCAATTTCGAAATATAATTTCTCCTCCTTTTAGCTGATGCAATTCTATGAAAGTAGCATGTATTATTGTCACCCTCCATAAAACCCCTCACTTTCGCTGCTTGATACGCCTGCCTAGCTCTTGTAATCTTCAGCTCATTCAAAAGTCTCAAGTCCTTTGTTCTCTCCTCTAGTTCAATATCCATTAAAGGATTAGATTCTTCCAAAAGATCTTGATAGACACATTTTTGTGTCCGATTTGTCTCGATTCTATATGTTGTTAGGGCTCATTTTTGTACTTATTATGGTGTTTTATTTATTTGTAGGTATTTTTGGCCAATAAACATTTTTGGAAAAAATTGGCTCGAAAAGTTGTCGGAAAGCACCCGGAGGACATTTGCTATTCAGACTCTCACTTTGGATAAGGGGTAACCTAATTACTAAGGGGCATCCCATTTCCAGGCAGTTTCTAATCGCACCCCTACTCTGGATAAGGGGCAACCATCTTCAGCATTCAAAAATCAGGTTTTTGGCGGGAAAAAAGTGCAGTTAAAGAGCAGTTTTGGCAATCGTGATTTGAAGGAGTTTGAGGTCGATTAAACCTATGATTTTCATAGGATAGACTCCTTATGGGTCTAGGAATCTGATATGGGTGTTTAAATCGATTAGAATGGGCTCAATCGACGGATTTTTCTCACAACAAGAAAATATGGAAAGTCACGTGTGCGACCTGTTTTAGGGAATTTTAGAGAGATTAAAACGTTGTAAACCTTCCCAAAGATTTGTATCTATCTAAGGAAGAGTTTAGAATAAAAAGGAAAGCTCAGAAACGCGTAGAAATCTTAAAACAAGAAATTGTCGCAACTTGGCCGTGAAGAGAAGGAAAGAGATTTTGGAAGATTTCGGAGAGATTTAATCAGTATTTTTGATATAAATAGATGTCTTAGGTCATATAGAAGAGGTGTCGAGAGTTTGGGAACATAAAGAGAGCCAGAGAAGAAGAAATCAGAGTTTTACCAAACTCTGTTTCTGCTGCTGCTGCTGCTGAAGAAGAAGAACGCGAAGAACATTGACGCTCGGTAGACAGTCGCAGAAAAGTGTTGTTGTTTAACAGCTGAAGAACATTAAGTTGTTCAGGGCAGTCTTATTCTAGGGTCTTAAATCAGCGACAAAGCAACAGTTTTTTTGTAACAGTTCCATTGTAACAGCTGTTTTGCAACACCAATACACTGTTGCAAACAGTCTGTGTTATTACTTTTCACTCTTTTAATCATCTTTTGAGCAACAAACACATATTTTGAGATCATGATTAATATGAGAAGCTAAACCCCATTGCTGAGGCGATAGAGGAAGCTATTTTTCCAACAAAAAGTGGTATATTCTATTTTATCTTTTTATTTGCTGTAATTATATGATTATTTGCCTTGAACTATTATTGAATATGATTTTTATTTGAGTGATTGTGATCTATTTTGATGGAGTATGCTTAGTTTTAAGACTTTTGATGCTTCATACTTGGTATTTACAATTATTACTTTTAAAAATCTACTTGTTGCAATATTTTAGAATCAAATTAAACAAGAAAATTGCACAAATATAAATATTGATTTAATCACTTTGAATTTGGAAAATAGTGGAATCTTAGCCTCGGTGTTTCTTTTAGTATTGATATCATCTTTGATTGAGTTTGCTATAATTTTTAGTGAGTTTTCTATTTTAGTATTAGAATTTAAGTCTAATTAATATCCTTCACAAGTCTGAGAATCGAACCACTTTTACCACTATCTACAAATCACATCAGATCCAATCTATTAACAATATTGTTTAGCTCCTCCTCCCTCCTTCTCATACCACCAAACGTAGCTTTACTCCAACTCTTCAAGAAAATTTTTAAGTCTTGCAACTTTCTAAAGAAAACATAACCGGGAGTTCATGTATATATCATTGAGTTCCACCATAATTCCACATTTTTGTAAAAGTCCGAATGATGTAACCAATGATTCTCAACTTTGAAAGAAGATTGAACCCTAAAATTTGGACTTAAATCCAACAGAATTGGATTATGATCTGATATAGTAAGAACCAAAACAGTTTGTAAAGTCGCACTGTATTTAGCATCAAAAAGAGAGCATATCAAAAATCTATCCAGACGACAAAGAATAGGATCATCCTTCTTATTAGACCACGTAAAAGCACCACCATTAAGGGGTAAATCAACCAAATCCTGCACATTGATAAAATCATTAATGAAACCCATATTCCTTACATCAGCTTCTCCTTTGTTATGCTCTGTATCACACCTGACAACGTTAAAATCTCCCATCACGCACCATGCAATATCCTTCCAACTCCTGATATCAGCAACATCTCTCCAAAACTCCTCCCTAAAATTGTAATCACACGGAGAATAAACATTCGTTACAATAAAAGAAAACCCTGTAACCTTACATCTCAAGAAAACTGAGATAGAGTTGTATCCCATCCTGATATCCAACTTATCAAACTTGGTCGTATCCCATATAGTTAGCAAACCACCACTGTTACCATTTACACCTTGGGACGGAAGAAAAGCCCAATCAAACTCTGAGTTAAACCATAATTGCCGCACAAACCACTGAGTCATGTTACTGATTTTTGTTTCCTGAATAGAACAAACAGCGCATCTATAAACATTGATTAAGTCTCTGACAGCAATTTGCTTCTCATATGAGTTAAGACCTCGAATGTTCCAAGATATAAATTTAGTCCCCATTAGTACCGCTGGCTTCCCTTGGTTCCAGCTCATCTTCACCTCCATTGGGTCTCATTATCTCACCTGAACTTACATCCTCCAAATCTTCATTAATATCCTTAGAAGAATCTGAATCATTAGATTCACATCTATCATGTGCCTTGTTCCCCTCTGCGATTGCTCTATATCTGGCTCTGTATTTACATAAGATTTCTTCAATAACTCCCTTTGCCTGGAGTTCATCCTTTGAAGTAATACCACCAAGTTTGCAGCAGAGTTCAAAAACCATCTTAGCGGTAGAAAAGATGACTTCAGTAGAGTTCACATTCTTCCCCTGAAGTTCACCCAAATTAATTACAATTTGGTCTTCAATGACATTGCAAAGGTCAAGACGTAAAACCACTTGCATGGAAGAAGATTCATGAACCAAACCTGGAGCACAACCATTTGCACACTGAAAATTTCCCACCATAGAATCAACCTGACTGTCACGCTCAACCAATTGCAGGTCGTCAGCCGCAACTGAGGAAATAAACCTTTGGTTTGCGTTAGAGTCCACAAGCTCTCCTGTAAAAAATGGGTACATCACCTTCACTTCCATTCTTACAAGGAGATGATCTGATAGGAGATTTTGATAAATCCTCAACATGACTGGGTACCCCATCTTCACATCCAATTACACGTTGAGTTCCATCAGCCTCTGTAGCCAGAAGACTATCAATAAACTCCAATCTAGATGATAAGGGAACTTCACCTACACATCCTTCATTATCTAGAATTTGAAATTTATTGACAGTAGAGACAATAAATCCGTCTTGAGATCAAAAACCCCTACCATTGCTTTCAAACACAGAATTATTAATCCCTCTCTCTGAGATTTGAGTGAGCTCATCGTCAGCCAAACCTCTAGAGCCAGCAACAAAAAAAATTCACCCCCTTGAAAATCTTGCTCTGGTGGAAAGTTAGCTGCAAGCATCGGGATAACCTGTGAGGTAGGCTTGGTACCCAATCCAAGAATTGAGTCCGTACCGCTATGGAGCAAATTCAACTCGCCTGTGACCAAATTATGAGCTGGCACCAAGTCATCCTTAGTTGAAGGATTACGTTTAGAAAACTGTACGTCAAAGTCATTAACCAACTTGATATAGTTCTCCATTGGTGCCCGAGTTTTAGGATTAAATTTGAAATCCCATTCAACCGTAAATGCCCATTTATAGTCTCCTTCTTCCACCACTGAAACCGCCGGAATATCAGCGAAATTTCCTCTAACAGATATTCTGAAAAAAATTGAATTCCCAGGCTTCAGAGAACTAGTTGCGATCTCAATCAATCCACCTAACTGATCTCCAACGGACCTGAACAGCTTTGAACTCTAGAACCTTCTTGGAATACCACGAATTTTTAACCATTTTCCAAGCTTA